>NC_054372.1:2567896-2780396 GCF_017654675.1 Xenopus laevis | reverse complement strand
CATTACCAAACTAGATCGAGAATCTTCAGAAATGCCTTATGATAGGTGCAGGGAGTTGTATGCTTGCCCTACTGTCTTGGTCTTACCCTACTGTCTCCATCTTGCCCTACTCTCTCCATCTTGCCCTACAGTCTCCATCTTGCCCAACTGTCTCCATCTTGTCCTACTGTCTCTATCTTTCCCTACTGTCTCCATCTTGCCCTACTGTCTCCATCTTTCCCTTCTCCATCTTGCCCTACTGTCTTCATCTTGTCCTACTGTCTTCATCTTGCTCTACTGTCTCCATCTTGCCCTACAGTCTTCATCTTGCCCAACTGTCTCCATCTCGTCCTACTGTCTCTATCTTTCCCTACTGTCTCCATCTTGCCCTACTGTCTCCATCTTTCCCGTCTCCATCTTGCCCTACTGTCTTCATCTTGCCCTACTGTCTTCATCTTGCTCTACTGTCTCCATCTTGTCCTACTGTCCCCATCTTTCTCTACTATCTTCATCTTGGTCTACTGTCTCTATCTTTCCCTACTGTCTTCATCTTGCTCTTCTGTCTCCATCTTTCCTGTCTCCATCTTGCCCTACTGTCTTCATCTTGCCCCACTGTCTTTATCTTGCTCTACTGTCTCCATTTTGTCCTACTGTCTTTATCTTGTCCTACTGTCGCCATCTTGTCCTACTGTCTCCATCTTGCTCTGCTGTCTCCATCTTGTCCTACTGTCTCCATCTTGCCCTACTGTCTCCATCTTGCCCTACTGTCTCCATCTTTCCCTACTCTCTCCATCTTGCCCTACAGTCTCCATCTTGCCCTACAGTCTTCATCTTGCCCAACTGTCTCCATCTTGTCCTACTGTCTCTATCTTTCCCTACTGTCTCCATCTTGCCCTACTGTCTCCATCTTTCCCGTCTCCATCTTGCCCTACTGTCTTCATCTTGCCCTACTGTCTTCATCTTGCTCTACTGTCTCCATCTTGCCCTACAGTCTTCATCTTGCCCAACTGTCTCCATCTTGTCCTACTGTCTCTATCTTTCCCTACTGTCTCCATCTTGCCCTACTGTCTCCATCTTTCCCGTCTCCATCTTGCCCTACTGTCTTCATCTTGCCCTACTGTCTTCATCTTGCTCTACTGTCTCCATCTTGTCCTACTGTCCCCATCTTTCTCTACTATCTTCATCTTGGTCTACTGTCTCTATCTTTCCCTACTGTCTTCATCTTGCTCTTCTGTCTCCATCTTTCCCGTCTCCATCTTGCCCTACTGTCTTCATCTTGCCCCACTGTCTTTATCTTGCTCTACTGTCTCCATTTTGTCCTACTGTCTTTATCTTGCCCTACTGTCGCCATCTTGTCCTACTGTCTCCATCTTGCTCTGCTGTCTCCATCTTGTCCTACTGTCTCCATCTTGTCCTACTGTCTCCCTCTTGTCCTACTGTCTCCATCTTGCCCTACTGTCTCCATCTTGTCCTACTGTCTCCATCTTCTCCTACTGTCTCCCTCTTGTCCTACTGTCTCCATCTTGTCCTACTGTCTCCATCTTGCCCTACTGTCTCCATCTTCTCCTACTGTCTCCCTCTTGTCCTACTGTCTCCATCTTGTCCTACTGTCTCCCTCTTGTCCTACTGTCTCCATCTTGTCCTACTGTCTCCATCTTGCCCTACTGTCTCCATCTTGTCCTACTGTCTCCCTCTTGTCCTACTGTCTCCATCTTGTCCTACTGTCTCCATCTTGCCCTACTGTCTCCATCTTCTCCTACTGTCTCCATCTTGTCCTACTGTCTCCATCTTCTCCTACTGTCTCCCTCTTGTCCTACTGTCTCCATCTTGTCCTACTGTCTCCCTCTTGTCCTACTGTCTCCATCTTGCCCTACTGTCTCCATCTTGTCCTACTGTCTCCATCTTCTCCTACTGTCTCCCTCTTGTCCTACTGTCTCCATCTTGTCCTACTGTCTCCATCTTGTCCTACTGTCTCCATCTTGCCCTACTGTCTCCATCTTGTCCTACTGTCTCCATCTTGCCCTACTGTCTCTATCTTGCCCTACTGTCTCTATCATGCCCTACTGTCTCTAACTCCTTTGTGCCCTATTGCTCTATATGGCCCTACTGACATCTATGTTTCCTAATTAGAACTGCTGCTCTGCAGGACCCACTATATATATAGGACAGTTGATCTGTCTTCCACAGTTCAAAACATACTGCCTGGGTAACTGATTGCAAGCTCTACAGGTGCAGGAACAAATAACTATGGTGAGACTTACTGCCTCACCTGCAGTGAAAGGGTTAAAGCAGGTGCCTTATCACTGTCCCATGTGCCTCCTAAAAGTTGTGAGCAGTGAATCCCAGCCAATCACATGCTCCTCTCTATCTGTCTAATTGCCCCTCTATAATTACATTGCTGGCTCGGGGGGCAGCACAGCCAATTACCTGCAGCTACAAAGCCAAATGACCTGCACCATTCAGATAAACAGCCTGGTTATTCCGTATTGCATATTCATGGGAAGTTAAAGAATAATTAAATCAGCTTTTAATTTTATTGAGGGATTTACACCTGAATTAAAGGCCTTTTCTTTTAAAATGACTTTTCTGCACTGATTCTGGGGTTAAAGGCTTTACTAAACGATTGTCTCTGAGAATTCTTTCCCTTCTGTTTCTTTCTATTGATCTCTATGGAGGGAGCTGCCACATTGCTTCTCTTAGCCAGTACTGTATGTAGATACTGCAGTCCCTGTGTATGAGCCATAAAATCTGCTCCTATAAAGAATAGAATGTAAGCTCTGTGGATCAGGGACTGGTGTTTATGAAATTTGCATAGCACATAAGAGGAATTCTGTTAGCCACCTGTGCTACATACCCCCAAGCAGTTCATTCTGGCCTGGGCACCAATTAAACTTTACTCATTAACGGATTTCCCATCAATGTTTAATCACTTGTTAAATGCTCAGCCTCCCTTTGGCCCCTTATCTGGCGGAGATCAAGGCCGGGGCCCAGGTAATGTCTGATGGTAACGAGATAGAGACTGATCTCCCTGCAACCCATTCACATACGTGTGCCTTATCTACCCATCAGCCAGCGGGGCACTCGGCCGTGGAGCTCACATTATTTATAATGTAAAATGTGCTTAATGGCTCCAGCAATGGGGGGCTGGGAATAGTCATCACTGGGGCTTCTAATTCCCAAGCAATAACCAGCTCCACTGGCACAGGAGGGGGTGCTACAAGGGGTATAAATTGGGCAATTATACCAGCCCCCCTCTCTGGGATCGGCAGCAGTTTTGTGTTCTCTGGGGGGCCCTATGGGGCCCAGTCCACTTTCAATACTGCTGAGAGCAGGTAGTGACAATCAGTCCCTGGCAACAAGAAGCTGGAGGGAGATCTATGCAGTTGGTCAGCATTAAAGGCCTGGCTGGGAGAAGGAAATAAGGGTTAAGTTTAATGGAGCTGTGATTCCTTCATGTGCCACTAGGGGGCAGCCATGCAGCATCGTCTCACTGCCCCCCCATATAATTCAGCTGCTCCCTATTCAAATGAACTGAGACAGGAGCCCCCAGGCTACAGATTTAGGGATTATATGTGAATTAGAGGAATATAATGGTCATGAATAAATAAACTGGATCAAACCAACTGGCAAGTTCAGGGTTAACCTCTTAACTGCCGACTCACGCTGCAGAATGAACCTGCAGAAATGTCTATCAAACCCCTCTGTTATGGCACAGAAATCTCCTGGAAATGCCTTTCTATTGGCTGAGCTTCAGACTGCAGCGAGTACAGCACATTATTGCCAGTGATCTGGATTTATATAGTACTATAAATATAATATATATATCCCCTCTCACTATATACTTCTTATAGATATGTATATATATATATTCTACGCAGATACCTTGTATAATAATTACCACCTACGTCTCTGACAATGTATTTTGTTATCTCAATTATCTGTTATATATTTCATATTATTGTCATTGGTCCATATACACATAAATATTATCCCCTATAGACAATAACATGTTGATAACATTGCTGCTCTGGCTCTTGGGTTTGATTCCAGCCTGGACTCTCCTGGTGGCTTCCCTCCATGTACCCCTTTCCTCCTACACCCCAAAAACACCCCAGTTTAATTGGCTCCTGAGAAAACTGCCCCTACTGTGTGTGACTGTGTACCTTAGATTGTAAGCTCTTCTGGGGCAGGGACTGATGTAGAATGTACTTGTTATGGAATATCTATTGGCACTGTATAAGGGATAATAATAATACATATATTATATATGGTGTGTATGGGATTCATTATCTGGGAACCCCTTATCCTGGATTACAGAAAGACTGTCTCCCACAGACTCCATTTTATCCAAATAATCTATTTTTTAAAAACAATTTCCTTTTTCTGTGTAATAATAAAACAGTAGCTTGTACTTGATCCCAACTAAGATATAATTAATCCTTATTGGAGGCAAAACCAGCCTATTGGGTTTATTTAGGGGCACATTTACTAAGCTCGAGTGAAGGATTCGAATGAAAAAAACTTCGAATTTCGAAGTTTTTTTTTGGCTACTTCGACCATCGAATTGGCTACTTCAACCTTCCACTACGACTTCGAATCAAACTAAAAATCGTTCGATTATTCGACCATTCGATAGTCAAAGTACTGTCTCTTTAAAAAAAACTTCGACCACCTACTTCGCCACCTAAAACCTACTGAGCACCAATGTTAGCCTGTGGGGAAGGCCCTGATAAGCTTTCTAAGCTTTTTTTGATCGAAGGAAAATCCTTCGATCGATGGATTAAAATCCTTCAAATTGTTCGATTCGAAGGATTTAATCGTTCGATCGAATGATTTTTCCTTCGAATCGTTCGATCAAAGCATTAGCGGTAAATCTTTTGACTTCGATATTCGAAGTCGAAGGATTTTACTTCGAGGGTCGAATATCGAGGGTTAATTAACCCTCGATATTTGACCAATAGTAAATGTGCCCCTTAATGTTTATATGATTTATTAGTAGATTTAAGGTATGAAGATCCAAATTACAGAAAGATCCATTATCCGGAAAACCCCAGGTCCTGAGCATTCTGGTTCTACAGGTCCCATAGCTGAATAAATACAAATTTGAAGTGTAGAGGTAGAAGGAATGAGTAGCTGGAAGAACTGCCTCCCAGAGCAAATAATCACAGCCAAAAAGAGATATTAAATGAATGATAGAAGATTTGGTCCCAATGTGTCTCTGCTCAGGGATATATTCCTGTATTATACATGTAAGTGTAGCTATAATCATATATATATATCTATATACGTGTGTGTGTGGGATGAAACATGTTGTGCTTTCAGTGTAATCTATATATATACTGTATATTATATGTATTTATTGCAGGTTCCAGTGATTTCTTTTTTAACTATTGGCCGAAGTAACAGGAGAAAGAGGAAAATATTCTAAATCCAAATTAAAAGTTTGTTTTCTCCATGTCATTTCCTTCGTTAGAGACATTAATTATAAATACAGACTGTGTGATGTGAATTGTGTCGTCTCTTCCCTGAGGGGTAATAACAACCTGCAGTAAATATCTGGAGACTGATATTGATATTTATTCCCCCCATATTTGTCTTGTACTTTCTGTGTCACTCAGAACAACTTGTATCTCTGCCTCATACGGCTCTTTATCTACATTAATTATTAGCTCATATTAAAGTCTCTTTTATCTGTCCCCTTGCAATTTCACTTCTTTTTAATAAAATGAGCAACTGTTTCCCTTTAATCTCCCCAAAATGACTTCCCCAGTATTGTCTATAGAGACCCCTTGTGACTCCTCAACAATCCTCTCTCTATTTATATTTATCCTCATCTTGTGACTATTAGTATTACTACTATTATTATTACTATCATTATTACTTTAAGTATTACTATTATTATTACTATTATTATTATTACTATTATTATTACTTTAAGTATTACTATTATTATTACTATTATTACAATATTATTATTATTATTATTAAAATTGTTACAATAATTATTACTATTATTACTATTTTTAGTATTACTATCAATATTACTATTATTATTACTATCATTATTATTATTACTATTATTATTATTATCAATATTATTATTACTATAATTATTACTACTATTATTATTACTATTATGACTATTAATATTACTATTATTATTACTATTATTAATATTATTATGACTATTAGTATTACTATTATTATTACTATTATTATCATTACTAAACACAGATGTCTCTCTCTCTCTATACAATAGGACTGGATCTCTGTTCCCTGGTTGTGAATTGAAACTGTTATTCATTACATATTTCATTATTATTATTATTCCTATACAGCTGGGTGTCTAGTAATATAGTAATGGAGATACTGTATATATATATATATATAAATATAAATAATAGTAAAAAAAACATGGCACTCAACAGGCGCAGTTAGAGTAACTGATTTTAATAGACAAACAAAAGAAATTCCAAAAGAGATATGTATATATATATATATATCATGTTTACAATTATTTTATCAAAAACACAGGATTTTCACCTTGAAGGAAAGACTTGTTATACAGATATGGGATCTGTTATGCAGAATGCTCAGGACCTGGGTCTTTCCGTATACGGGATGTTTCCAGAATTTGGATGATAAAAAAAAATCATTTCCGCATTAAATAAACAAGTCAATGTGATTATTTTGTCTCTAGTAGGGATGAATGATATCACAGGATCAAGTACCGTTTATTGTTACAGAGAAAAGGGAAAGCTTTATAAAACATCTGAATTATTTTATTAAAATTGAGTCTATGGGAGACGGCCTTCGTGTGATATGGAGCTTTCTGGATAAGGGGTTTGTGGATAGTGGATCCTGTAGCTGTAAATGATTATAATATAAACTGTGTGTATTTAAACTGCCTCTCAGGTTACACAATTCAGCTCAGGTCCAGACTGGGAACCAAACTCGTCCCTGGAATGACACTACACAGAGACCCAATAAATAGTGAGGGTCTATATTTCTTACAGCAGTGCCACTGGCAATTGGCAGAATCCACAGTTTGTGAGTCCAGCCTGGTCAGGCCCATCAGTTCTACTCCCAGGAGACACACCGAGTGGCACAGGGATAGATGTAGCAGAACTGGAACAAGACACACTCATAGCTGTGGATACGACAAGATTTGCTGCGATGTGACTGAGCTGATTGGGCAGGAGTGAGCGGCGCAGAGAAGGGTTAAATAACATAATGGGGAATGTTTGATCAGAACACAAAAGACAAAGACTCCTATTGGCTGGGACTTAATATTCCCTGAGCAGGGAGCGCTGTCTCTTTAATCCCACAATTCCCATTCATAAAGGAATAATAACTTCAAGGCTTGTGTTAATAATGAGGGAACAGAGGGGGGAATCGTCAGTCCCACAGAGAATCCATGTGCCTCGTGCCAACAAACTGGCCTGTACCAATAGGGAAGCAGAGATTGTGTAGTATATATTATATAGTGTAGTATATAGTATAAAGTGTAGTATATAGTATAGAGTGTATAGTAGTATATAGTATATAGTGGATCTCTCTGTACAGACTATGAGCAAACTTAGGGACTGTTCCTGCTGAATTGTGCTTAGTACAGGGAATACCTATGTGCCATAGTTTTATGGGATCTCTCTGTACAGACTATGAGCAAATTTAGGGACTGTTCCTGCTGAATTGTGCTTAGTACAGGGAATACCTATGTACCATAGTTTTATGGGATCTCTCTGTACAGACTATGAGCAAACTTAGGGACTGTTCCTGCTGAATTGTGCTTAGTACAGGGAATACCTATGCTGCCATAGTTTTATGGGATCTCTCTGTACAGACTATGAGCAAACTTAGGGGCTGTTCCTGCTGAATTGTGCTTAGTACAGGGAATACCTATGTACCATAGTTTTATGGGATCTCTCTGTACAGACTATGAGCAAACTTAGGGACTGTTCCTGCTGAATTGTGCTTAGTACAGGGAATACCTATGCTGCCATAGTTTTATGGGATCTCTCTGTACAGACTATGAGCAAACTTAGGGGCTGTTCCTGCTGAATTGTGCTTAGTACAGGGAATACCTATGCTGCCATAGTTTTATGGGATCTCTCTGTACAGACTATGAGCAAACTTAGGGGCTGTTCCTGCTGAATTGTGCTTAGTACAGGGAATACCTATGCTGCCATAGTTTTATGGGATCTCTCTGTACAGACTATGAGCAAACTTAGGGGCTGTTCCTGCTGAATTGTGCTTAGTACGGGGAATACCTATACTGCTATAGTTTTATGGGATCTCTCTGTACAGACTATGAGCAAACTTAGGGACTGTTCCTGCTGAATTGTGCTTAGTACAGGGAATACCTATGCTGCCATAGTTTTATAATAGGTTTGTATAAAGTACAGTTGAATAAGAAATTGCCCTCTGAGTATTTTACAGTCGATACAAGTGGTGTTTAGTATATTTGCAGTTTTAAACTGCTAATATCAGGCTTTATTGGATAGAATATTAAACTATAAGAATGTGTTTAATCTCCCAATGGGAGGCTGGGTGTAAAATATATATAATATTACATAACAAACCATTTCCCAGCAACAGGCATATTGCATTGAGTGCAACAGTAAAGTCCAGTTTGATTTCTCGTTGGCTGAAATTAAAATCGTGGTGGGAAAGGACTAACCCTATGAGTGGAGCACATCCCTGTTACAACTGCTATTGGGAGCCCAGAGGGAAAGAACAAGTAGAAGTGCAGCAGGTGTATAGTTATACATATTTATATAGTTATGGCTCATGCTCATCAGCACAAAGCTGATTTAAAGGAAAAGTTAAACCAGGGGGTATAATTTAATATACAAGCACATGGTACCCCAACATGATCTCTCCCTGTATCTATAATCAACACTTACAGGTAAGAGTGAAACGTACATCCCTGTCCCTATAAACCCTCCTTACTTTTTCTTTAACTCATCTATAAAATTCTCCAATGCCCCCTGTGTGGGCAAATTCCAAATTCTTAACGGCAGATTTATCAAAGGTCGAGGTGAATTTTCGAATTAAAAAAATTAGAACTTCAAGCTATTTTTGTGTACCTCGACTAGGGAATAGTCGAAAATGCAAATATCGAAATTCATCGTGTACTGTCTCTTTAAAAATTCGACTTCGACCATTCGCCATCTAAAACCTGCCGAATTGCTGTTATAGCCTATGGGGGGGGGGGGGGGCCTCCTAGAACCTATTTGGAGTTTGAAAAATCAAAGTTTTTTGGGCT
Organism: Xenopus laevis; assembly: GCF_017654675.1. Taxonomy (NCBI): domain Eukaryota; kingdom Metazoa; phylum Chordata; class Amphibia; order Anura; family Pipidae; genus Xenopus; species Xenopus laevis. Next base: position 2,771,149 of record NC_054372.1, on the reverse strand, counting down.
GAAAATTTCGATCGAATGTGCTATTATTTCGATTCGTATGATTTGAATTCGGCTGAATATGGACATATTTGATCAAAAACTGACCTATTCGGCCAAAAACAAACTTCGACTTAATTTCAGTTTTGAAATCAAATTTCGAATTTTTTCAAATTCGAAATTCAACCCTTGATAAATATGCCCCTTATTGTAAAGAGAAAACCCTTTACTGACGCCTCCTTATATCCTCCTGCGTTCGTCTGAAATAAAACCTGACCTATCCCAGTACAGGTATGGGATCTATTATCCAGAATGCTGGGAATGTGTGTTTATAACGGGTGCATTTCTATATATTAAACTAGTCAATGTGTAATAATTCTGTTTGACAAATGCTCTTTACTATTTCCTTACAATGATTTATTTATTTAATGAGATGTTTGTTACTCCTCTACTTCCTCTACTTTTTGTTTTATGTCCCAGTTTGAAGCAACTTTACTCATGGCTTAATGCGCTGAAACTCAACGGGTCACTCGCAGGATGAACTGTAACTCCCAGCTGTGACCCCCAAACTCTTACATGTGAAGGGAAGAAAACCAAGCAACAGTGTCCCTCATTCATTTAATTATTAAACGTGTGGGACCTGTTATCCAGAATGCTTGGGACCTGGGGTTTTCTGGATAATGGATCTTTCCATAATCTGGATCTTTATACCTTAAGTCTACTAGAAAATCATATAAACATGAAATAAAGCCAATAGGTTGGTTTTGCCTCCAATAAGGATTAATTATATCTTAGTTGGGATCAAGTACAAGCGACTGTTTTATTATTACACAGAAAAGGGAAATTCTTTTTTACAAATTTTAATTATTTGATTATAATGGAGCCTATGGGAGACGGCCTTTCCATAATATATCGCTTTCTGCATAATGGGTTTCCGGATAATGGATCACATACCTATATATTGCAACTATATATATTTCCGGATAACAATTTTTTTCTGTAATTTAGATCTTCATACCTTAAATTTACTAGAAAATCATGAAAAAACATGAAATAAACCCAATAGGCTGGTTTTGCTTCCAATAAGGATTAATAATATCTTAGTTGGGATCAAGTACAAGCGACTGTTTTATTATTACACAGAAAAAGGAAATCATTTTAGATAATTTGGATAAAATGGAGTCTATGGGAGACGGCCTTTCCGTAATTTGCAGCTTTCTGGATAATGGGTTTATGGATACCTGTATATTTTTTAATTCAAGATCGGTCGTCATTTATAAAGAGGCAGCGGAATAACCTCATGGCTTGTGACTATGGCTATTGGCTAATATTTATATTCCTCTGAACAGCCAATGGGCACCGACATGGGCTCCGTGACCCCCATTTGAAAGCTGGAGTCAGAAGGAGGCAAATCATTCTAAAACTATAAAAATAATGAATGAAGACCAATTGAAACATTTGCGCCAGACTTGGTCCAGGTTCTAATTGAGATCTATACTAGAGTCAAACACATCCATATAAAATCTGTACAATCCCAGCGTGATTTGCTCCAATTTCATTAAAATCTCCCTTTTTTCTGTATTTGGGAGCAATTATTGACTGTGCCCCAGCGCAGCTGAACTAAATGTAAATAACCATAAATGTCGGTTGTATTTGGGGTTTGTGCTGTCGGAGAACTTTACTTGTTCATCACCCCTTTGTCCCCCCTTTGTCCCACTGACTCCCCAATAATAACACTTGTCTAATGTTGGCTTGTTAATTAAAGCAGAATTAGCCAGTTGTTGGCAGCCAGGCTTCTGTATGTGTTTGTTTAGGATTTGGGGGGATTTCTGGATGATTGTTAGCTCTTCAATAAGGTTTGAACCCTGACCCTGATGCAAAACAAGCACAGAACCCCCACACCAGAGAAATGGGCAAGAACAGCTGATTAGTTAAATATACGGGGCTGGTAATCTGCAGCAGCTGTACTACTTATCGGCTAATCGTTCCCCCCCTGAAATAACATTTACATCATTAATTAACTGTAAAATAGGGGAATTAACCTCCACTCATCCCATTAGCAGCTGCTGCCCATATTACTAACCAGCAATCTCCGGGAAATAAGATCTCTTCCCCTTTAAGACTGGTGCTAATGGAGATTCCAGGGGTAATAAAGACTGGCTGGTACATTACTGTGTGAGTATCTCATGGAATTGACACTACCCTTCTAACAATAACTCCATGTACTATTCCTCTATTACCAACTGATCAACTTTTACTGGGGTCCAACACCATCTGCTTGACCATGGGAAAGAGAACAGCCCATAAAGTAATACCTGGTCTGTGGGTGAGATTTACTCAGGGGGAGGTTCCTGTTGTATAGAAACAAACAAGATGTAACTATGTAACTAACTAACTATGTAAGACAAACTAGATAAATCGTATATATATATATACATATATAGACAAACAAGCAGGAGGTATTGGGCATTCTGGAAATCCACAGGCAGGTCACACAAAATGTTAAAAAATTGAGAAAACCTTTATTGAATAATCATCTCAAAAAGCCTTACGCATTTTGTGGCCACCTCACACTGAAGCCTATGATTATCGGGGTTATTTACTAAACTCCGAATGCAAAAATCTCGACAAATTCGTGATTTTTTTTTTTATATATAAAATGGGACTTTTAAAAAAAATCACGAATTTTTAGGAATTTATTAAAACCCGAGGATGGAAAAGTCAGAATCTGAAAATCCAGCATTTCAGACCTGACACGGTGGCATGTAAGTCAGTAGGAGAAGTCCCAATGATTTTTTTGATGTGTGCTGGGTTTTTGGCAATACCTCGCAGTTTTCGGGCAAAGTTCTGAGTTTTTGGGTAAAAAATACAAAAAACCCCCATAAAAATCTGGATTTTTTCCAGCAAACAAAATTTTTGGAAAAGTGTAATAATAAATTAGCCCAAAAAACCCATGCGGATTTGGTCAGAGTTTTTTTCATAAAATATTGAGATAAATTCGGACTTCAATAAATAACCTAAGTGTCAGATGGACATGAAATGCGTAAGGCTTTTGAGTAGTACAGAGAATTAGAGCTATTGCAAATACTGGAGGAGACTGGATTTAGTTACTCAGTGGGAGGTTTCTGCTTAGACCAAGGGGAAGGGAGCAGCCCATAAACCCAATTTCTGGGTAAATTAGTGGGTGAGATTTAGTCAGGGGGAGGTTCCAGTTGTACATGGGAAAGAGAGTGGGTATTACAGAGAATTAGAGCTGCAGAAATGACTGCAGGAGACTGGATTGATTTACCCAGTGGGAGGTTTGTGTTTAGACCATGGGGAGGAGAGCAGCCCAGAAACAGGAATTATTCAGGGGTGGGGCTAATGCAAATATTCAGGAGTTTCACCAATGAGGCTTCTGTAAGATACGTGGGACACGTGAGGCTAAAACAAAGTACAAAAAGGTAAACGCAATAAACTGGAGTCTTATACAAAAACATGAAACAGTGTGTCTGAGCCTTCCCAGGAAGAACCCCCTCATTCCCATGTAATTCCCTGTATGTGACTGGACTGCCCCGGGGTCACTACTAATGACAGTTCCACTCGCTGACGGGGGAATGATAATGAGGGAATCCTGCTGGTGAACTGCACTAATGCTGCAAGGGGAAAATAATCATAGAATTCATTCCTTATGTCGGAAGCATTTGGTGCTGATTTAGAATAAGAAACAACAGTGTCAGTGCCACTAACTGATACACGGAGTCACCTGATAAATCTAAAGCTCTGGACTATTCTTCTATTGCTACAGATCTGAGGAGGAATGTGCTGGAGATTCTGCTGAATGAGCTGCTGTGGCACGTGGGACTCTGCACGGGGGAACAAATGGCTCCATTTCTGTGGCTGAACTGTGAGTCTCATTCACATAGGGCTGAACTGTGGGTCTCATTCACATAGGGCTGAACTGTGGGTCTCATTCACATAGGGCTGAACTGTGGGTCTCATTCACGTGGGGCTGAACTGTGAGTCTCATTCACATGGGGCTGAACTGTGGGTCTCATTCACGTGGGGCTGAACTGTGAGTCTCATTCACGTGGGGCTGAACTGTGGGTCTCATTCACGTGGGGCTGAACTGTGGGTCTCATTCACGTGGGGCTCAGCTTTGGGTCTCATTCACATGGGGCTGAGCTGTGGGTCTCACTTACGTGGGGCTGAGCTTTGGGTCTCATTAATGTGGGGCTGAACTGTGGGTCTCATTCACGTGGGTCTTATTTACATGGGGCTGAGCTGTGAGTCTCATTCACGTGGGGCTCAGCTTTGGGTCTCATTCACGTGGGTCTCATTCACATGGGGCTGAGCTGTGGGTCTCACTTACGTGGGGCTGAGCTTTGGGTCTCATTAATGTGGGGCTGAACTGTGGGTCTCATTCACGTGGGTCTCATTCACATGGGGCTGAGCTGTGAGTCTCATTCACGTGGGGCTGAACTGTGGGTCATCCAGGGAAAATAAAAGAAAGAAACAAGTACAGACAGACAGAATTTTAGTAGAATCAGAGCTGGGGGGTAACAACACTCAATAAATAAATAATTATACCCCCCCCAATAGAATTGATTGGCAGGTCTAGTCTTGGGTGTTTAGAAATGGGAAGAGATCAGAGCTGGAAGGTTTTCTCTTCTACACAAACAGATCATGTTGGAAACACTTTCCTTACTGGGGCTCTTACATATCACTCTATATTGACCCGGGGGACCCCATGGATCAGAGAGTCCCCCCAGAAATGTGCGTCTGTCCAGTCCCCGGCAGCCTGAGAAGCAGAAATGGCAGCGAGTGAATGAGGGGGTGTTGGGACCTCAATGCACAACTGTCACCTGTTTGGCAGACCCAGTAGCAGCCGGCAGTCAGGTGCTCATATATTCTCTGTCCTACATGAAGGGAAGATTTATCAAGGGTCAAAGTGAATTCAAGGGAATTTTCAAAGTAAAAAAATTTGAAATTCGAAGTGATTTTTTGGGTACTTCAACCATCGAATAGGATACTACGACTTTGTTTCGAAGTAAAAAAGTTTGAATATCCGATAATCGAATTACTGTCTCTTTAAAAAAAAAAACTTTGACTTCAATACTTCGCCAAATTAAACCTGCCGAATTGCTATGTTAGCCTATGGGGACCTTCTACACACTTTTTCCAAGCCTTTACACATCGAATTAAAATCATTCGATCGATCACTGAAATCCTTCGAATCATTCAATTCAAAGGATTGAATCTTAATTCGATCAATCAATTGCTGAAAAAACTTCGAATTTGATATTCGAAGTATTTAAATTTGATGGTCGAATTTTAAAGTATTTTCAACTTTGAAATTCGACCCTTGATAAATCTGCCCCGAACTATCACTGGGATATTGGGCAACAGTACAATGAGTCCTCCTGGGACCCCACCATTATTGGGGTTCAGTATCCATAGAGTGGCCCATGACCAAAGAGATTAAGAGAATCCCAAATTAATGTGTATAATAATAATGTGTAGAATAATAAGGTGTATAATAATGTGTATAATAAGGTGTATAATAAGGTATATAATAAGGGGTATAATAAGGGGTATAATAATAATGTGTATAATAAGGTGTATAATAAGGTGTATAATCATGTGTATTATAGGGTGTAAAATAAGGTGCATAATAATAATGTGTATAATAATAAGGTGTGTAATAAGTAGGGATGCACCAAATCTAGGATTTGGTTTGGGATTCGGCCAGGATTCTGCCTTTTTCCTTCTGCCTGGCCGAACCAAATCTGAATCCTAATTTGCATATGTAAATTAGGGGTGGGTAGGGAAACCACGTGACTTTTCGTAACAAAATAAGATTTTTTTTAACTTTTTCCTTTCCTGACCCTAATTTGCATATGCAAATTAGGATTAGGTTCGGTATTCGGCCGAATCTTTCACCAAGGATTTGGGGATTCGGCCGAATCCCAAATAATGGATTCGGTGCATCCCTAATAAGTATAATAATAATGTGTATAATAATAATGTGTATAATAATAATGTGTAGAATAATAAGGTGTATAATAATAATGTGTAGAATAATAATGTGTATAATAATAATAATGTGTAGAATCATAAGATGTATAATAATAATGTGTAGAATAATAATGTGTAGAATAATAATGTGTAGAATAATAATGTGTAGAATAATAAGGTGTAAAATAATATTGTGTATAATAATAAGGTGTATGATAATAAGGTGTATAATAATAAGGTGTATAATAATAAGGTGTAGAATAATAAGGTGTAGAATAATAAGGTGTATAATAATAAGGTGTATAATAAGGTGTAGAATAATAAGGTGTAGAATAATAAGGTGTATAATAATAATGTGTATAATAATAAGGTGTTATACAGGTGGATATAAGTATATGTGCAGGGAGCAGTAGATATTGTGTAACTGGGGGTAGTAGAACAGAAAGTAAAGGTGTGGATCACCTGTATGTTCACTTATAGTATAGCAACTTTTCCATTGGTCTTTATTTTTTCTTTTTTATAGTTTTCAAACAATTTGCCTCCTTCTTCTGACTCTTTCCAGCTTTCAAATGGGGGGGTCACTGACCCCATGTAAAAACAAATGTTGTGTAAGGCTGCACATTTATTGTTATTATTCCTCATCTTTCTATTCAGGCCTCTCCTATTCATATTCCAGTCTCTTATTCACATCAATGCATGGTTGCTAGGGGAATTAGGACCGTAGCAACCAGACGGCTGAAATTACAAACTGGAGAGCTGCTGAATAAAAAGCTAAATAAGTCAAAAACCACAAATAATAAAACCAATTGCAAATGGTCTCAGAATATCCCTCTGTATATCCTACTAACAGTTAATTTAAAGGGGAACAACCTGTGTCAAACGCCAAAGTGACAGATAGCGCTGAGAATCCGCCTACAGCCCAGCAGCTGCCAAAACTACAAGTCCCGTGATGCCCCGGTCCAGCGTCTGACGTCACGCGCAGGTCCCTCAGGAAGCGCATAAGCAGCTCCTTATCAGTCAGTTGCAGAGAGGAATCATGCGGCGAGTTCCCGACAACCCCCGCGGCGGCCCCTAACTAATTGACTCCCTCTCTCTCCATCTCACTGGGCTGCGCGCACAGACTCACGGGAGCAGCAGCCGCAAATATGCTGGACATGGCGGCCCAGACAGACTACCAACCCTTCATACTCGGGAAGTCCCGCTTCGAGCAGGTGAGTGTCGAGATTAGAGAAGTCCGGCTCCCCGCACCACCTGACCGCCGGTACCCCAGCGTGTTGTGACTGGTGGCCGCGCCCCCTTCTCGTCTTTCTTATTGGTGTAAATTGGTGCCGTTCTAGAGTGGGGCGGGAGTGAGTTGACTGCAGGAGAGCGTACATTGGATGCGCTGCCTACTGTGGGCGTGACAACTGCATATGGGCGGGAATCGGCGGAACGAGAATCTTTTCCCTGGTAAAGTGCGGAATGTGAATGAAATTACTGTGTGAGAGTCCGGCTCCTCGGGGCTGCTGGGTAATGGCAGCAATACAGTCACGTGTTGGACTAAACTGAGACTCAGTGATACACCGAGAGAGACTGCTGAGTACTGGGAGTGATACTATTGTGTCCCAGTGGCTGCACAGATCCTATCTGATCCCCATTGTAAGCAGCAGTCCTGCCCTGCTTTATGGCAGCTGAGATTCTAGCTATCTGTATAACAGAACATTCTGTCCCAGTGGCTGCACAGATCCTATCTGATCCCCATTGTAAGCAGCAGTCCTGTCCTGCTTTATGGCAGCTGAGATTCTAGCTATCTGTATAACAGAACATTCTGTCCCAGTGGCTGCACAGATCCTATCTGATCCCCATTGTAAGCAGCAGTCCTGTCCTGCTTTATGGCAGCTGAGATTCTAGCTATCTGTATAAAAGAACATTCTGTCCCAGTGGCTGCACAGATCCTATCTGATCCCCATTGTAAGCAGCAGTCCTGTCCTGCTTTATGGCAGCTGAGATTCTAGCTATCTGTATAACAGAACATTCTGTCCCAGTGGCTGCACAGATCCTATCTGATCCCAATTGTAAGCAGCAGTCCTGTCCTGCTTTATGGCAGCTGAGATTCTAGCTATCTGTATAACAGAACATTCTGTCCCAGTGGCTGCACAGATCCTATCTGATCCCCATTGTAAGCAGCAGTCCTGTCCTGCTTTATGGCAGCTGAGATTCTAGCTATCTGTATAACAGAACATTCTGTCCCAGGGACACAGTCTATCTGCTAGAGAAATCTCAGGGAAGTTGACATGAAGTGAATGGATACAAATAAAGCTTGGTGCCTAGTTAACTGTGTAAGTAGAACATGTAATTGTTAACATACGTGTGCTGCACATGAGAAAGTGAGTGTTTGCTGGAGAACGTGTGTGAGAGGTTAGAGGAGACGTAGCAGCTGTATTGAGGCACAGTATAAACAGGTTTTGGGGGGGGGGGTAGTAGAACGAATGTTTGGTTAGGGTTCACAAAAGATTCGGGAGTCGTCCGACTCACAAAATATTAGATTTGGTTCATCCCTAATTGTAGTGAGGGGGAGGCAGGTGAGGATTGTGTGTACTATACAGGGAATGTGTATTACTGTGAGCTGGAAGCAGTATAATATAGAGAGAGGTGCAAGTAAATATCACTTTATTATTATTATTATTATTATTTTATAGTATGTGGCTCTGTTCAGCTTGACTTTATAAATGTGTTGTAAAAGACGAGAGAGAGAGATAGATATAGATATATAGATCCCGTGCAGCATAAAGAATCATGTGATCGAAGAGGACAGGACCAATCACCAAATAGTCTATTAACCATTTAGTGTGCTTAAAAACACTGTTGTAAAAAATAAATAAAGATCATAGTACAAAATCACTTTACAACATAAGTACTAAATTTAATCAGCTAAGAAATGTGTTAAGTAGCAAAGTGGAAATTCATTGTAGCAACATACTTGCAATATTGAGAAGATTAAGGCAATTGTTACATATTGTAGACAAACGTTGCACCGACGTATCCATAATTCTAAACTAAATGACTAGAGAATAGGGGGATTTCACAGAAACTTGGTTAAACTCATCTTTGTTTTAAAAAACAGGTGAGTGGACAATTTTCATTCAAACCTGATGGACTCGGGGTATTTAGGGTTTTTATCCAAAATGCTTCCTTTTGTAAAAGAGCATTGGAGCGGTCTCCCCCCCCCCCGTCTCAGGGGTGGAATATGGTCGATCCCAATATAATTAAATGTGGGAAGTCTGTGACCCTGTTCAAGTTAATGTTTCGCCACTGGCTTAACTGTTTTCCCGTCACGAAAAGCTGTACTTATTGCGGATCGATGTGCGTCCATCCTCAATCTTAATGTCAAATCAACCACAGGGACACGTGATGAAATAAATCACGCGTGTGGTGTTACAGGTAATGTGATGTCTAATAGCAAATCTTTTAGCTGTGTGGGGATGTAAGAAAGATTGTCCTGGGGACATGAAACGGCATGAGGTACAGGTCGGACATCTGTAGCAACCTGGCTTATCGTTGGTTAACCAAGTACGTTTTGGATTATTATAGCACGGGGTCATTTTTGACCAATATATCCCGCAAATTGGTGCCCCTTTTATAACACACTTGTGGGGGATTTGGGAGAATTCTAGCCAAATCATTATCTGAATGAATAATATTCCATTGTTTTCTGATGAATTTGCTCATATTTTTTGTGTGTTGACTATATTTGGTACTGAATACAACACTGGGATGTCTAGCCCCCCCCAATGGCAGGCTCTTGGCAGCGTTTACTGGCCACCCCTAATGCGTCATGAAGCATCTTGTCCGGGTACCCCCTTTCCTTAAATCTGTCCCACATTTCTTTTAACTGCCCCTCTCGAACCACCGGGTTCGAGTTGTTCCTCAACACCCTGCAAAATTGTGAAATGGGAAGGGGTTTTTTCATCGAGATTGGATGGCTACTTTTAAAATGCAAGTCAGTCGGTTTGCGATATAGTGCAAAATCTATATTTGGGCCATTTAAAGTAAGGGCAACATCCAAAAAATTGATAGTAAGAGGATTAATATCAAAAGTAAAACGCACGGGACTCTCAAGAGTGTTAAGCTCCGTGACCATTTCGACAAACTGTGTCTCCCCATATTATCAATAAATCGTCAATGTAGCGACGAAAAAATAACAAATTAGGGGGATGAGCACTGGGCACTATCTGCAAAGAGTTTGTATCAGGGAAGTAACTATAGAGGAAGCAGGGGTCCTAATTAATAATTTTTTATTATATCTTGGTAGAAAAGGCTGATTTATGAATATTTTGGGGACCTAAATTGAAATTGCTATGGGGCCCGGTAACATCTAGTTACACCACTGGTTTGTATATTGTCCCTGTGTCTGTGTAAGTTCATCCAGGTGGTGATCTTTTATACAACAACGTTATTTGTCTTCTGAAACTGACCCTACTTCTAGGAAATGCCATCAAATAACTGTTTAATGCGGGTCATAGTCCTGCCCCTTATATATATCCAGGTTCATGTCTGACCATAGGAAGGAGAGCAGTCTAGGAGCAGGGTATTCAGAAAAAAACATCTCTGTACATGATGTACTGAGAGCCAGAGCTCTGTAATTGGGTAAATACTTGAGGACGATTGGATTCCTTTACCCAGGAGTAGATACTTGTCAGACCATGAGGAGGAGAGCAGCCCAGGTGCAGGTTGTATATATCAGCTTTCTGTTTAATTACTGAAGGGATTTTGCAGACTCTTCTTCTTGACTGGGTAATAAAATGATTGGCCAATGGGTGGGATACAAATACAAATCAATAGATTTCTTGACTGGGTAATAAAATGATTGGCCAATGGGTGGGATACAAATCAATAGATTTCTTGACTGGGTAATAAAATGATTGGCCAATGGGTGGGATACAAATCAATAGATTTCTTGACTGGGTAATAAAATGATTGGCCAATGGGTGGGATACAAATCAATAGATTTCTTGACTGGGTAATAAAATGATTGGCCAATGGGTGGGATACAAATACAAATCAATAGATTTCTTGACTGGGTAATAAAATGATTGGCCAATGGGTGGGATACAAATCAATAGATTTCTTGACTGGGTAATAAAATGATTGGCCAATGGGTGGGATACAAATCAATAGATTTCTTGACTGGGTAATAAAATGATTGGCCAATGGGTGGGATACAAATACAAATCAATAGATTTCTTGACTGGGTAATAAAATGATTGGCCAATGGGTGGGATACAAATACAAATCAATAGATTTCTTGACTGGGTAATAAAATGATTGGCCAATGGGTGGGATACAAATCAATAGATTTCTTGACTGGGTAATAAAATGATTGGCCAATGGGTGGGATACAAATACAAATCAATAGATTTCTTGACTGGGTAATAAAATGATTGGCCAATGGGTGGGATACAAATCAATAGATTTCTTGACTGGGTAATAAAATGATTGGCCAATGGGTGGGATACAAATACAAAACAATAGAATACAAAACATCCTTGGCCTGACTCTGCCCTTACAGCCTATAACTGATATGTTTCCACAGTAATGGTCAGTGACTGTCTCTTGTTACCCCCAGGGGCCCCAGGTAACTTGCTGTCCCATGACTGCTGGTGATGCTGTGTGTGTGTGTGTGACATACTAAGTTGTCCAGTTGTGTTACTGCTGCTGGAAGACAATAGTCACATCACTTCTGTGGTGAAATGATCTTGAATAGTTTGTGCTAGTCTTCTACAATTTCTGCAGTCAGGGTAGGCTTTAGGGAGAGGGGTCATAGTAATGAATATTAGGCAACATCACTAGTTGAACAGGTCACAAATAAGAGTTCTGATGTCAAGAGAGAGCCAAAGCAGAATGTTCATGGTTGCTAAGGGACCAAGCCAGGACAACGGAGAGCCAGCACCACCAGCTCAGTACATGTGAATTGTAGGAGTGCGGGGAATTAACTAAGAGGGAACCAAAGTCACTCAAGGTGATGCTTGGCCAAATCATCTGTATATGAGTGTAGAGCAATCTCATAGTGGGAAGGTATGGACCAAACAAACTGGGGCCAATGCTCAACCTGAAAGAACCTGAGAGTAAAAGAGTTGGCGGCAGATAATGACATTTATCATGGGACAGATGCTCCGTTACGCTGCACCTTTGAGCACCCACCAGAGAGCCTGGGAACCAGTGACCCCACCCAGTGTCATTAAATGGGAGATGTTCCAAATGGTTTTACTTGGCTTTATTTCATGGTGGAAATCGGAGCATTGATGGGAATAGACCTACAGCGAGGCCCATATGAGATATGCTGGATGGGCAGCTGTATAGGACACAGATAGGATATATGAGTAATGTGCTGAATCATTAGTTATTAGCTATTTATTAGGATTAATAGCAAGTGGGAGCTGGGGGGTTTCCTTCCCTGTGTAATGAAGGCATGAGAAAGCTGATGGGAAATGTTATTTTGTAGCCCACCATGAGAACTGCTGCTGTGGGTCGGTAATGACTGAGTGTAATGAGAACTAATCACCCCAAATAACTGAGACCGTTTCTACTTCTCCTAAATGAGACAGTGGCTTGTCAATAACATACTGTATGTGTGTCAGTGCATTTATTGCATGGATTATATCATCTCGCATGAAATTGGCTGCGTGACATTTGTATGACGAGCGCAAGCTCATGGGAGGTGCTGCCAATATGTTTTCAGCTCTGGAGCAATATGTTGTGTATGTGGGGAAAGTGTATTTATACGTTGGGATGTGCTGCCAAATTTCCTGAGGAATGTACTGCGGAGACTTGATACTCACACAAGCAGAAAAGGCAGAACCTTTATTATTATTATTATTCGTATTATTGTTATACATTAGGGCAAAGCACTGCGTAACCTGTCAGGGGGGATATATAAATAAATAGTGATTATTATGGCACGGTGCTAATCACAAGCAACTAATGTGGCAGCAACAAAAGAACAGTGACGGGCGTGGAAGTGCCCAAGTGTTATATATATATATATCTGTTTGAGGCTATTCCCTGAGCCTTGGGACTGACGTGTTTAACTGAATGTGCTGATTGGACAATGCCTGATACAGTAAGTAACATACATTATGGGTTTTATTATTTTTATTCACACTGCTGGCAAATAACTGCTGTCTGGTAATGTGGCGTCACACACACGTCACACACACGTCACACATACACATACGGTACACATATGTCTCATATTCACATACACACATACATACGTATGTGCCATCCACTATTTGATTGGCTACATTCCTTCTCCAGTATTCCGCCCACCTTATGTCTTGTGTAGGAACACCCCTGCGGAGCCCCTTAGTAACACACTGTCCATTTATATGCACAAAATACAGATCATCTTGCCCAAGATTTGTTGGGTGGGTCCCTGTAGCTTAGGAAAAAACACAAAAGTTGCACCCTGAACATAAGCACCAGTTTATTAGAATCCATTAATGCAGGAGATCTTATTACTGGGGTCACTGACCTGACTTCCCGTTGTAGGTCGCTAGTTTAATTTGATTAGTGGGGGTCACTGACCCCAGCAACAAGATGAGTGACCCAGAATGCTTGCTATGTGCATGAATGGACATTTAGTAACATGCTGCTGTAGTTCCATTACTGTTCCTGTAATGAATGTGCCACAGTCTATGCCCTGCTCCTCTCTGGCTCCATATCAAAGCCCCCACATATAAATATGTAACATTGGCGGCCAGTCCAAGAAAAATTGGTGGTCATGGCCCCCCATAAAAGGAAAAAAAAAATTGGTGGCCAGGCCCCCAAGTTAAAAAAGGTCTTCAGTGAAAACTTATCTTTAAAATTTGGCAGATGGTCAAATTCCTTCTACAGCAGCTTCTTCGTTCTCCTCAGCAACTTCGGCTCTTTTTGGCAACTTCAGCCCCCATTTGGCCTTCCGGCTTCTGCTCCCATTTGGTGGCTCCACTTCCCTCGACTTCCCTTGCCCACAGGCGCTTGTGAGGGGACATGATTAGACTTTACAAGTACATTAGAGGACATTATAGACAAATAGCAGGGGACCTTTTTACCCATAAAGAGAATCACGTACCAGAGGCCTCCCCTTCAGACTAGAGGAAAAGAAGTTTCATTTAAAGGAACAGAGTAGGGGGTTCATCACAGTGAGGACAGTGAGGTTGGGGAATGCACTGCCGGGTGATGATTCAGTTAATGACTATAAGAGGGACTTGGATGATTTCTTGGACAGACATAATATTAAAGGCTATTGTGATACTAAACTCTATAGTTAGTATAGGTATGGGTATATAGAATTTTAATTAAAAGTAGGGAGGGGTGTGTGTGTATGGATGCTGGGTTTTCATTTGGAGGGGTTGGACTTGATGAACTTTGTAACTATGTAGCCCTAAATTGACTGGCCCACTGCAATGCCTGAACGGCTAGATGACATGGCATGTAACTAATAAAAATATACATACATACATACATACAAGTGAGGGGAAAGCTGTATCTCTATATCCATGCGCAGGCAGTTTGGCAGATTTGGACCTTTACAACAAACCATTGGAAGAGGTCATTATTATTATTAACATGTATTTATAGAGCGCCAACATATTGCACAGCGCTGTACTACCGTATATACTCGAGTATAAGCCGAGTTTTTCAGCACCCAAAATGTGCTGAAAAAGTCTGCCTCGGCTTATACTCAAGTCAGTACTAGACCAGACCCTGCAGACAAGCGAGCGATAAAGCCAATGTGCCCCAGAGATATCTGTGGGCAGGTTCGGGTTCACTATTGGGGGTCCGTGGCAGGTACTAAAATAGTGAATAGGCTCAGAAAGGACAATGTCTATGCAGTTTCCCTGCAGAACAACACACAGTACCTGGGATTGTGTTACGGCTGCTCCTGCAGGCAGCGCTCACAGACCAGCGCCTCTTCTCCTCGCCACTGTCCGCAAACATGTCCGCCACAACTGCGACGTTCTCCGCTAGATCCTCCTGGACTCCGTATTCCTCTTGCACAAGTTACAAGTTACTCCCCGTCCGCTCTCGCTCAGCCTCTGCGGCTCTCACGAGACTTTCAGTGGGCAAGATGGCAGTGGCCAGTAGAGAGTGCGGTACGGGTTACCATGGTAACAGGGCAGTTTAGTAATAGAAGCTAAACAGGGGTGATGATTAACCCCTTCCCTGCTAAGGGAGAGTGTGACTGCTCTGAAACAGGGTGCGATGGAGACACCAGTTCTTCTGAAGAAGGTATTTTGCCATACATTTATCACATACATTCTAAACAGTTTTATTATCACCATCCTGTTGTTATATGGTACCCGAGAGCACTGGAACTGCCAGGCTGCTTTGAACCTCAAGTGATATTAGGTGATGCTTGACAGAGAGCTTTGCCACTTGGGCGATCCTGGCCCATTTGCTTGCTGCTGCCCCCCTCATCTTTTTGGCTCTGGAGGAGGTTGTGGGTTCCACGATGCTAGCCCAGAGAGGCACAATTGTGCTCTCTGAGCTAGAAGAGCCACATTTAGGGAAACTTAGCTGCTGCATTTTTCACCCTAGGCTTATACTCGAGTCAATACGTTTTCCCAGTTTTTGTAGGTAAAATTAGGTACCTCGGCTTATACTTGGGTCAGCTTATACTCGAGTATATCCGGTATTTGGAATACTCTGCTGGCAAAGTTTAGGGAATGGGAAACAATACAGCAAACGATACATGACAGAGGGAATAGGAAAATGAGCCAAGATTCAGAGCAACTGAATCGTTTCTGAAAGGGATACTGACATGGGGAAAAAATGTTTTTTTTCAAAATGAATCAGTTAATAGTGCTGCTCCAGCAGAATTCTGCACTGAAATCCATTTCTCAAAAGAGTAAACAGATTTTTTTTATATTCAATTTTTTGAAATCTGACATGGGGCTAGACATATTGTCAGTTTCCCAGCTGCCCCAAGTCATGTGACTTGTGCTCTGATAAACTTCAGTCACTCTTTACTGCTGTACTGCAAGTTGGAGTGATATCACCCCTTTCCCCCCAGCAGCCAAACAAAAGAACAATGGGAAGGTAACCAGATAGCAGCTCCCTAACACACGATAACAGCTGCCTGGTAGATCTAAGAACAACACTCAATAGTAAAATCCAGGTCCCACTGAGACACATTCAGTTACATTGAGAAGGAAAAACAGCAGCCTGCCAGAAAGCATTTCTCTGCTAAAGTGCAGGCACAAGTCACATGACTGGGGGCAGCTGGGAAATTGACAAAATGTCTAGCCCCATGTCAGATTTCAAAATTGAATATAAAAAAATCTGTTTGCTCTTTTGAGAAATGGATTTCAGTGCAGAATTCTGCTGGAGCAGCACTATTAACTGATGTGTTTTGAAAAAAACATGTTTTCCAATGACAGGATCCCTTGAAGTTAACGTGATGCCCAGCAAGTGTCCGCTGTCTGATTCTCAGTGTCCGTCTGGCATCCCCCCTCTCTCTAACCCCCCCCCCAGTTATTTCTTTTTTTTAAACCTGCTAAATAAAACACACCTGTTGGCAATGTCAATATAAAAATATACACACCTAGTTGTAATTAACGGTAGCATAATTATGTAGGTGTTAATTGGTGAAATAGTAAAAGAGGAGGAATATTTTCGCCTGTTGCTGGGCATGGGATCAGCTCGCTGTGCCACCTTGTTATATGGACGCAAAGTCTTCCCTCCTCCAGCGCAACTGCAACTTTATTCTTTGTTTGTGATAGAGCAAACTTTGCCCCTCACCCCTGTTCCTCTGCCAGTCTGAATGCCCTACAGCTATACAACCCTGAAAGCAGGAGGGCTGCTAAACTGGAAACGCAGTTGTGTACTGAGAGATAAACACCTTTCTACTGTGTAATGGCAGAAAATATGATTCCTTAGGTTAGTTAGCTCAACCATAAGGGCAGACAATTTATGTGCATTTAATGCGGGTGCCTGGTGTAACATCTGGATAATTCACCTCCTGCCATATGATATGCCCAGCGGATTATTTAACAGCATTTCTGCTCATACGACAAGGCAGGCAGCTAGGGTTCCACTGGGAAGTTGTGTTTATGGGCTGCATAATTTGAGTTTTATAAGGCATGAACCCATACATATAGAGTACAGTCAACGTTTCAACTTTCTTGTATCAACCTGGGCGATAATGAGAAAAAATGATCTGCTCCCGTCACCCAGTGGCACCGGGTGCTTCTTTCTCTTGTGATGTTGAACTATAACTGCTGGGCTTGCTTGTATGCAGTGATATCATGAATTGCTTTCCCTTCTCTTTGCAGGCAATTATCCATCCAGACACAAATGAAAAGATTTTTATGCCTTTCAGAATGTCAGGTAAGTGTTGCCATTAAGAAGAATTTGTCTATTCAAGCAAATAGAAATAATAATGAAAAGTATCATCATCCACCGATGCAACTTCTTCAGTCATTGCCTAAGTCACTTGGGAGCCTTGTACATATGATCTCATGCTATGGCATTGTAAGCACGGTCATGTCAACTTTGCAAGTGATGTCATACTGTGATGTCAGTAGATGAAGCAGCCATGAAGTTTACATGTATCTGTCAGATTCCTTTTATTTCCTTCCTAGGTTATGTTCCCTTTGGAAAATCCAAAAATTTACTACTCAACTGCTGCAGTCTATACAGGCCTGTCAAAAAAGGGCCAAGGTGCTGGAATATAGCCCCCAACTCCAAAGGGCACTCAAATCAAAAATTCAAAAATATATTTCCAGTCAATTCTTTGCTAAATAAAGAGTAATTTTTTAACTTTAAGAATTGACTGGAAATATATTTTTGAATTTTTGATATGTTCCCTTTGGGACCCCAATAGTAAGTAATAGAACTTCATTCTTTCCCCATTACATTCTTTTCCACTGATCAGACCTGTCAGGATCTCAAGTAGTTTAAACTTCTTTATTCATTGTGACCAGTAGGTGTTGCAGTTATTCATTCCCATAAGGTGGTGCCATTTTATTCTTCCTAATCAACATTGGAAGTTTAAACTGCTCATTTCCAATAACCCACATCTGAATGGGATCTAATGCAATTCTCTCAGTTACCCAAATCTCAAGGCAGAGCTACTCTACTCATTCCCAATAAGTAACATCATCATTCCCAATTAACAACATCTGCACATGGTTTGAATGCTCATTATCTGTTACCAACCTCTCACAGTGTTGGAATTGTATTCAATTATTCATTCCCATTTCAAGTTGGTATAACAACATTATAAAGAAAACCCCCCAAAATTAATTATTGTCAACTTGGTCAGGGTTGCTTCTCTGAGCACTTTTGAAAATTACATTTTTTGCGATTTCTGAAATATTTTAGACGGCTAATACCAGGTTTTTGGCAACCACTGGGTTCACTGTGATTAGACAGGGTCTCTGTAAAGTGGAAAAAGATGGAATGCAAAGTGGGATGAAATGAGAAAAATAAAATTTGTGGAAAATAGTAAAAGAGTGATTAGAGTAGTAGTGAAAACTGGAGGGTGTGGGGAGTAGGAATAGAAGTGTAGGAGAGAGTAAGATAAAATATATTTTCGTTATCGTAAGACCAAGCTTATGATCACGATCGTTTAAATGTACGATTTGTCCTAAAAAGACCATTTCAAGTGATATTGTCTATCGACAGTTGGAACAGAAATATTAGGGGAGTTTGGTGTAGTAACAGAAATGTGATGGGGAGGTAGGAAGGGAATTGGGTGTAGGGGCAGAAGAATGAAGGGCTAGTAAAAGAAAATCCTTCGACTTCTCAAAACTTAGAACCAATAGCCAGTATTTGGCTAAGAGGTCCCCATAGGCTAGCACAGTGATCCCGTACCAGTAGCTCGTGAGTAACATGTTGCTCTCCAACCCCTTGGATGTTGCTTCCAGTGGCCTCAAAGCAGGTGCTTATTTTTGAATTCCAGACTTGGAGGCAAGTTTTATTTGTATAAAAACCAAGTGCACTGTCAAACAGAGCCTCAATGTAGGTTGACAATCCACATAAGGGCTACCAAATGGCCAATCACAGCACTTATTTGGCACCCCAAGAACATTTTTCATGCTAGTGTTGCTCCCCAACTCCTTTTACTTCTGAATGTTGCTCACGAGTTCAAAAGGTTGGGGATCCCTGGGCTAACATAGCAATTCGGCAGGTTTAAGGTGTTTTGAAGTCAAAGTTTTTTTAAAGAGACAGTACTTCGATTATCGAATAGTCAAAGCATTTTCACTTCGAATCGAAGTCGAATTTGGCCTATTCGATGGTCGAAGTACCCAAAAATTACTTCAAAATTCGAAGTTTTTGAATTAGAATATTCACTTAGAATTCGCTTCGACCCTTAGTAAATGTGCCCCTTAGTCTTGAGTGTGCACTCAAGAAAAGTTGTCAGTCAAGGACACGAGTGTCTTTCACTATGTTGCCAGTCACTAATACTGATCCCTTTTCTTGTTTATGTTTCCAGGTTGTGGGTCTCCTGCTGCCAAATCAGACACTGGTTTCAACTGTCTTCTGGCAGGTATCAATCCTGTATTGTTTGAAGAGTCTCCGCTGTGATGTCAGCATCTCCCAATGACATCATGGCTTTAGCGTGACACGTATGTAACATTGTGACACGCACACGGCCTCTTTGGTAGAGATCCTACAGGAAACAGGAAGTGTTAAGGTTCAGCCCTGACAAATATATAAATAATGGTGATGTTGACCCAAAAATGACAGTTTGCATAATGAAAAAAAATGGCAGTTCTTAGCAACATCCCATTATACATCTGATACAAATTGTCACTGGTTTTAAGGTTCTACGTAAACGTACTTGTTATTGAGTATCAGGCTCTTTCTGTTCTCTGCTCTGGTAGTTGTGACTTTGGGAGCAATGAGGCACAGGGAGAGAAGCAGCACAAAGGGACAGACAGACCATGTGTTTCTATAGCAAAGTACCAATACTTAAAAAGCATGTACATTAGGATTGAATATAACTTCCCAGTATGAAATAATAATAATAACAACACAGAGTTTCCCTGTTGGCAGTTATATAAGAGCTACAGTCTGTATGTGGAACAGTTGGGGGACTGGGCTGTCCTTCTGTTAATGTGCAATTATAGAGTCTAAGTGCCCCTCTTCTAACTTGTGTAGCCCCCCAAATGCCTCTGCTGCAGTACCTCCTGTAAAACCTTTCTGTCACTTCCATCTGTCAGCTCCCCAGTTACAACTGACTAAATGGCAATCTCTTACTAAATCTCTCGCTGCACTTGCACCGTCGGGTGTTAAAGTATCCTCTCTTGAACACACCTGTTGGGTTCCTTTATAAGCACAGTGCTTGCGTTCCACACACCAGTGATACAAACACACACACAGCGCAGACTGTTTATAGTAAGGAGCTACTGCTTAGACGGGTGAGTGTGGTACACGAGAGGTTAAGTGAAAGATCCCACTGACAGTTGCTGACATGTGTTTCTCACTGAGATGACATTTAGAAAACTGCCGTGGGTTTGGATCTCTCCCGTGTGGATCAGAAATCCGTCTGTTCCCTGGAATAATCACCCTCCCATGACTATAACCTCTGTCTCTCTCTGTCCCTGCAGCACCCAGTGTATGTGTGTGTGTATATATATATAATGTATAACAAAGCTGTGCTGCCACGCTGTGTGGGCTCCCCCAAATCTCTCCTTTTAATTCCCATTCGCTGTTGGAGGAATAAATCATTAAATCATCTTCCTCTTATACTGTATTTATATTATGTTGGTAAATATTTCTGCAGTGATTTAAGCTATTACGCAGCAACTTGCTTTATATGTGGATGATGGCGGTTTTATCAAGTTGTGCTGGAACTTGTTGATTTTCAGCTCCTGTTCATCATCTCTATAGAAATCAAATAAAAACATTTAGGGCAGAGACACACTGTCAGATTTGGGCCTGGAGATTTTCATTCTAGCTGGCGGAAGGCAGTTCAGGGAGATTAGTCGCCCCGAAGAAGAGGAGATTTGTTGTGGGGCGACTAATCTCCCCAAATCTGACAGTGTGTCTCTGCCCTAACACTTGAAATCAAATCATCAAAGCAATGGTTTCTGAACCTTATTTGTACCCCTGGAACCGTAGCAGGGTGACTGTTACCCTAATGTTTCTATATATCTGTAACCTTGTTATGAGCTAAGGGGGCCCAGTCTGAAGGTCAGTTAGGGGGAGATTTGGGGTGAGTCTTATTTGTACCCTGGGTACCCCTGGAACTATAGCAGGGTGACACCCCAATGTTTCTATATATCTGTAACCTAGTTATGAGCTAAGGGGGCCCAGTCTGAAGGTCAGTTAGGGGGAGATTTGGGGTGAGTGCTTATTTGTACCCTGGGTACCCCTGGAACTATAGCAGGGTGACACCCCAATGTTTCTATATATCTGTAACCTTGTTATGAGCTAAGGGGGCCCAGTCTGAAGGTCAGTTAGGGGGAGATTTGGGGTGAGTGTTTATTTGTATCCTGGGTACCCCTGGAACTATAGCAGGGTGACTGTTACCCCAATGTTTCTATATATCTGTAACCTTGTTATGAGCTAAGGGGGCCCAGTCTGAAGGTCAGTTAGGGGGAGATTTGGGGTGAGTATTTATTTGTGCCCTGGGTACCCCTGGAACTATAGCAGGGTGACTGTTACCCTAATGTTTCTATATAACTGTAACCTTGTTATGAGCTAAGGGGGCCCAGTCTGAAGGCCAGTTAGGGGAGATTTGGGGTGAGTGTTTATTTGTGCCCTGGGTACCCCTGGAACTATAGCAGGGTGACACCCCAATGTTTCTATATATGTGTAACCTTGTTATGAGCTAAGGGGGCCCAGTCTGAAGGTCAGTTAGGGGGAGATTTGGGGTGAGTGTTTATTTGTACCCTGGGTACCCCTGGAACTATAGCAGGGTGACACCCCAATGTTTCTATATATCTGTAACCTTGTTATGAGCTAAGGGGGCCCAGTCTGAAGGTCAGTTAGGGGGAGATTTGGGGTGAGTGTTTATTTGTACCCTGGGTACCCCTGGAACTATAGCAGGGTGACACCCCAATGTTTCTATATATCTGTAACCTTGTTATGAGCTAAGGGGGCCCAGTCTGAAGGTCAGTTAGGGGGAGATTTGGGGTGAGTGTTTATTTGTACCCTGGGTACCCCTGGAACTATAGCAGGGTGACACCCCAATGTTTCTATATATCTGTAACCTTGTTATGAGCTAAGGGGGCCCAGTCTGAAGGTCAGTTAGGGGAGATTTGGGGTGAGTGTTTATTTGTGCCCTGGGTACCCCTGGAACTATAGCAGGGTGACACCCCAATGTTTCTATATATGTGTAACCTTGTTATGAGCTAAGGGGGCCCAGTCTGAAGGTCAGTTAGGGGGAGATTTGGGGTGAGTGTTTATTTGTACCCTGGGTACCCCTGGAACTATAGCAGGGTGACACCCCAATGTTTCTATATATCTGTAACCTTGTTATGAGCTAAGGGGGCCCAGTCTGAAGGTCAGTTAGGGGGAGATTTGGGGTGAGTGTTTATTTGTACCCTGGGTACCCCTGGAACTATAGCAGAGTGACACCCCAATGTTTCTATATATCTGTAACCTTGTTATGAGCTAAGGGGGCCCAGTCTGAAGGTCAGTTAGGGGAGATTTGGGGTGAGTGTTTATTTGTGCCCTGGGTACCCCTGGAACTATAGCAGGGTGACACCCCAATGTTTCTATATATGTGTAACCTTGTTATGAGCTAAGGGGGCCCAGTCTGAAGGTCAGTTAGGGGGAGATTTGGGGTGAGTGTTTATTTGTACCCTGGGTACCCCTGGAACTATAGCAGGGTGACACCCCAATGTTTCTATATATCTGTAACCTTGTTATGAGCTAAGGGGGCCCAGTCTGAAGGTCAGTTAGGGGGAGATTTGGGGTGAGTGTTTATTTGTACCCTGGGTACCCCTGGAACTATAGCAGAGTGACACCCCAATGTTTCTATATATCTGTAACCTTGTTATGAGCTAAGGGGGCCCAGTCTGAAGGCCAGTTAGGGGGAGATTTGGGGTGAGTGTTTATTTGTACCCTGGGTACCCCTGGAACTATAGCAGGGTGACACCCCAATGTTTCTATATATCTGTAACCTTGTTATGAGCTAAGGGGGCCCAGTCTGAAGGTCAGTTAGGGGGAGATTTGGGGTGAGTGTTTATTTGTACCCTGGGTACCCCTGGAACTATTGCAGGGTGACTGTTACCCCAATGTTTCTATATATCTGAAGGCCAATTAGGAGGCTGCTGCACATCATGAATTTAAAGTGACAGTCACACACATATGACATTACATACTGGTCTCATGCTGGGAGGAGAGACAATCACATAATGTACCTGACTGGAAGGTAATTGCTGTAGGAAGGACCTGGAAACATCTCTGATTCTTCAAGTCACTTGTTCACTTCATTGTGTCTGTTCCATTTTCTCCTGGAGGGGAGTGAGACTCGGGGTCAGGTTGTCACTTTAGTAAATGTTCTCGTAGCCATGTGACTAAATAGACAACATGTTGATCTATGTCTTTTCATGAGGTAACAGAGTCCCTGTGCCATAAAGTGGGACTTGACTTTGAATCATCAGAAAGCCCCTGGGCTAACATAAACTAGAGACCCGTCATTGCATTGGGTGTTACGTGTGAGCTGTGGGCATGTACCATACAGGCTTTGGTTATAGGGAGGGATCGTTAGTGCCTATTGTGTGTCTCTCTGTTGTTCATTCTCTTCTCTTTATTATTTAGTGGCTGAATCAGAGTCACAATGCAGGTGTCAACTATACAAACCGAAATGCTACGAATGTGAGAAGCCTCACGTGGGACCTGTATTGTCTGAGCTACGTGACATGATCATTAATTGCCCCGGGTGTCTGCCATTAGCCACACAACTTCCCTGGGGGGCACTTTTTGTTCTCTTTCCTCTTCACTAAATCTATTTCCAGAGTTTCCTTGTACCTCAACTCCCGGATGATTCGTTCTCCTGTATCAACTGTCCTACAAAGTAGACGTGACAGAACGTAACATACATGTGATTTGCTCGGGCCTAAGTGAAACCACACGTGTGTGTATGAGGCACCACATTAGATTTATCACACAGCACTGCAAGGCTTCTGCGGGCTCACTGCAACTGTATTCAATCAGCTGAGGGCAGACCAAAGACTATTGGGGTCTCACTCTGGCTAATGCCTTCTCCGACATCAAAGTTCATTCTGGGATACACAGGGGCAGTCATCAGTGGGTCTCCATTGCAGTGAGTAATACAGCATTCATTTCTATGTTTTTACATATGTTTATATGTTTAGATATTGTGGCCCCTTTATACTATCATTTATTCAGCTTGGTCCACAAGGAGGTCATGGGATTTTATTTAAGGAAAATTAAACCCCTCAAACAATGTAGGTCTCTATAAAAAGATATTGCACAACAGCAGCTCATATGTAAATTTTTTAGTAGTATGTGATATTGGTTAATCATAAATAGTAAACTGCCATTTTAAAAAACAAGGGCCGACCCCTGGGATCGTAGGATTCACGGGTGCACAAAAAACAAACCATACATGTTAGGTGACATGAGCCAATTAAAAGACAAGAGTTCTGCATTTTGCTCCCACACTGCTTCCTGTTACAGTTAGAGCTGCAGTATTTCTGGTCAGGTGATCTCTTCCTGTTAGTTAGAGCTGCAGAATTTCTGGTCAGGTGATCTCTTCCTGTTACAGTTAGAGCTGCAGTATTTCTGGTCAGGTGATCTCTTCCTGTTAGTTAGAGCTGCAGAATTTCTGGTCAGGTGATCTCTTCCTGTTACAGTTAGAGCTGCAGTATTTCTGGTCAGGTGATCTCTTCCTGTTACAGTTAGAGCTGCAGTATTTCTGGTCAGGTGATCTCTTCCTGTTACAGTTAGAGCTGCAGTATTTCTGGTCAGGTGATCTCTTCCTGTTACAGTTAGAGCTGCAGTATTTCTGGTCAGGTGATCTCTTCCTGTTACAGTTAGAGCTGCAGTATTTCTGGTCAGGTGATCTCTTCCTGTTACAGTTAGAGCTGCAGTATTTCTGGTCAGGTGATCTCTTCCTGTTACAGTTAGAGCTGCAGTATTTCTGGTCAGGTGATCTCTTCCTGTTACAGTTAGACCTGCAGTATTTCTGGTCAGGGGATCTCTTCCTGTTACAGTTAGAGCTGCAGAATTTCTGGTCAGGTGATCTCTTCCTGTTACAGTTAGAGCTGCAGTATTTCTGGTCAGGTGATCTCTTCCTGTTAGTTAGAGCTGCAGAATTTCTGGTCAGGTAATCTCTTCCTGTTACAGTTAGAGCTGCAGTATTTCTGGTCAGGTGATCTCTTCCTGTTACAGTTAGAGCTGCAGAATTTCTGGTCAGGTGATCTCTTCCTGTTACAGTTAGAGCTGCAGTATTTCTGGTAAGGTGATCTCTTCCTGTTACAGTTAGAGCTGCAGTATTTCTGGTCAGGTGATCTGAGGCAACACACAACCCATCACAAAATGGGGTTCAAGTCCAGAGATGGAAAATGGGCAATATTTACTTGAATAATTTATTCCTTTTTTATAAGATTCTTTAATATGCCACTTAATTTGATGTGTTGCTCAAGTATTCATTTTGGGGGGTATAGTTTTCCTTTAAGATTAAAAGGAACATGTGCCAAAACTGATCATGGCTTCTCAACTGTGGAATGTATTTCAACTGGACGTGGGTTCATTTGCATTGTCAAATCAGCACTCATGGTGAGTCAGTCATTGGGCTGCTCTCTTTCCCATGGTCACACTGGGGTTTAGTAATGATCACTGAGCAAGGCGTAGCAGTGTAAAGCAGTTTGAAGTATCAGGTGTTCCCTTTAGTGACCAAAGATCACTCAACATGGATAATGTGAAAGGAGCCCACCTCTTGCCCAACCATGGGAAATCGAGAAACCCAATAGCAGGAAGCACTGTAGGGGGGATGTTTGACCATGGGAAAGAGAACAGCCAACGAGAAGGAATAAATGAGTCTTGGAACTCCGTATCTGGGCAAGGACTAGTTAGTGGGTAGACTGACTTCTAACTAGTAACTGAATAATTCATTAATTGAGACAAATGCTACACATGTAGTAAAATTATTCTTGCCCCAAGGGGACCGTTGGAGCAGAGTACTGAAATGTGCTGCAGTCTTACTAAATAATAATAAAGAGGTGGAAACAAAATGTAAATTGCTCTGAAAAATACCCTAACCCGCTCTCTTTGGTTACTTAATTAACTGGGCACAAACCTACATTTTGCCTACCCAGCGGCTGCACTAATAGCTGTAAGTGATGATGATCAGTGGCCCAGAACTGGCAAATGGTTGCTAAGGGAGTGCATGAAATAAATGTAACATAAAGCTGCCTATAGACAAATACATGTCACAATATACTGGGGAAATGAACACAAACATTGGCAATCAATATGGTCTTTGGCCACTCTCCTTTATGTGAGGAAATTAGATAATAATTATTACTAATTGGAATGTTCTTGCCTGCTAATTGGACCCGGCTCTGAGTCCTATCTTGCAATGCAGATCACTTATTCCCATAATAATCGATTGTGGCCACGGAGATAAATGAAGGGACTAGGGGCAGGATCACTATTATATTGACTCTCCCCATCTGGCTTAACCTTAGGCCTGTCCGGCTCATGCATGCCAACACCGACATTTACTAGCCCCCCGCTGCATTATATCATGTAAATACAAGTCACACACACTGGGAGGGGGGTGTCTCTTATAGGCCACTAGTAATTCTCTTCCACTAATGCATTTAATGCAATAGCATTAACTGATTCCCACATACACAGAATTTCTCATATTCCCAGGAATTCTACACACAAGTGTCATGTCCTAAGCATGAGAAATGAACAGATAACAACATATTATCTCTGGAAATGAGTAGTAGTATGTCAGAAGCATGTAACAGAGCAGCGGGTGAGATGCAGGGGCTAGAACACAAGGTGCAAGTCATGCAGGGGAACAGCACATGTCTACTAGATGCACTAGAATTACACATATATGGGCTATGAATGAGAACCACAGGTCAGGGATACTGCACGTTCTAGCACAAGTGTGTGTAACATGGTGTAGAACAGACGAAGGAGAGATAGTAGGACATGGATGAGGAACATGTTCTAGAACAGTAGGTGTGGAATATTAATTGCAAAGCACAAGTAGAACAGCTGACTTATAGGTCTCTTGGCTGAGGAACATGTACTAGAACAAGGGATATGAATGAGAAGAGAAGGTGAGGGAGACTTATGTTGTAGCACAAGTGTGGGACATACTGTTGAACAGCAGTCGGAATATAGTTAGTAGGACTTGGCTGTTCTAGAACAGCAGGTAAGACATAAGTACTAGGAACATGCTGTAAAACAGAGAGCGATAGTAGGAATTCCTTGTGTAATGTTGACTGGAACAATTGGCAATTAAAGCTGAGATTAATACCCGGTAGTATATTACACATCGGCCATTGGCTGGCACAGTTACCTTCTGAACAGAAATAAAAGTAAGAAGGAATCCCAATATTGTATTTTTAGTATCTGTTGGAACCAGCTGCTCATTAGCACTATTTTATCATGGAAGGGCTGCAAAGTGTAAAAAGTACAGGTAAAAATCGGGGTTTTTGTGCACCTGTGCCCCGTGAGTTGCCCCTTGAGTTGCCCGTGCTGTGCAAGCCTTGTGCCTATTGTGCTCTTATGGCTGCAGCTCACTGGCCTCTTTGTGTCTGTCATCTATAGATCATTCCTAGGGCTTTACACAGTCATCCTCAGCCAGGGCTCTCCAAAACCCCCAAAAAACATGCCATTGTTTCGAATTCAGCATATTTTCTTTATCTTCATAAAATTTGCTGTCATTTTGATTTCATTTGTTAAATGTGAAAATCAAATAAAATATTTCAAACTGAAATGCAAAAAGCAACAAAAACGAACAAACGGCAAAAGCCTTCATGTTTCACAGAACGAAGGATGTTGCAGTGCAACCTGGTGGAATTGATAAGCCTCTAGTGTGAGATGGGAACATGGCCCCTGTGCCCAATGGCTTAGGAGTTGGGCTTATACCCTTATACCCCCAGCTTTGTTTGCCCTTTAACCTGGTAACGGCTAGTAAAGCATTGAGTTAATGGGCTGATTCCCCCTGGTGTGTACATCTGTGCCATGAAAAGCCCCTATGGGAAGCCTGTGAGAAGCATATGACAACCCCCTATGGGAAGCCTAAGAGGCAAAAGGTTAACTAGATTTGTACTTAAACACTACAAATATTATCTCTTTATAGAGACAAGGCAGGATTCCGGGGGAAGTTGACCTGGAAGCCACATTGATCCTGACCCTCTATCTCCCCCCGACCCCACAGCTCAGTGGCCTGACGCCCCACACAGGGACTCACTTTAATTAACAGCAGCTCAGACCATTGGGGGTGATCGCACTTGTTTTCAGCTCATCTGCTCCCAATAGGCTCTCACTGAGAGGGAATTTGCTGCTAATTGACAGGCGAGATCAGTTAATGAGCACTTTGGCCTGACTAGCACCTTATACAGCTCAACGTACCTTCTCTGCTGGGGGTGAAGCACCTGTACCCTCCTCCCCAGCTACACAACCCCAAATGCTTAACCCTTTCATTGTCTGCTGTCCCCACATCTGTCATTCCAAGCAGATCTTACAGATTAATAGGAATACTTCTAGCTGGACTTTAATCCTTGTTTATTAGGCTTTTACAGTCCAGGCATGTTCTGCAGGTAATGTTTAATTGGAGGATTCTACCCCACCGAAATGGTATATGCTTTGTATATTCTTATTGACTTTTGCTGGGGCTCATTCTGTTTTACAGAATTATTGTCACACCAAGTACTTTGTACTGTATTAAAATAAACATGGTCTTTGCTTAAGATTAACATTCAATTCACAATGTACCCCCTACTGTAAATGATAAGGATATTAGAAGTCACTGAGGGGTTGTTCTGTGACCATATAAAGGCACAAGGCTGCAGGCTGAGTTATACAGGGAACTCTGAGTATCACTCATGTATTATAAGGGATAATGTACCCCCTACTGTAAATAATAAGGATATTAGAATTCACTGAGGAGTTGTTCTGTGACCATATAAAGGCACAAGGCTGCAGGCTGAGTTATACAGGGAACTCTGAGTATCACTCATGTATTATAAGGGATAATGTACCCCCTACTGTAAATGATAAGGATATTAGAAGTCACTGAGGGGTTGTTCTGTGACCATATAAAGGCACAAGGCTGCAGGCTGAGTTATACAGGGAACTCTGAGTATCACTCATGTATTATAAGGGATAATGTACCCCCTACTGTAAATGATAAGGATATTAGAAGTCACTGAGGAGTTGTTCTGTGACCATATAAAGGCACAAGGCTGCAGGCTGAGTTATACAGGGAACTCTGAGTATTACTCATGCATTATAAGGGATAATGTACCCCCTACTGTAAATGATAAGGATATTAGAAGTCACTGAGGGGTTGTTCTGTGACCATATAAAGGCACAAGGCTGCAGGCTGAGTTATACAGGGAACTCTGAGTATTACTCATGCATTATAAGGGATAATGTACCCCCTACTGTAAATGATAAGGATATTAGAAGTCACTGAGGAGTTGTTCTGTGACCATATGAAGGCACAAGGCTGCAGGCTGAGTTATACAGGGAACTCTGAGTATCACTCGTGTATTATAAGGAATAATGTACCCCCTACTGTAAATGATAAGGATATTAGAAGTCACTGAGGGGTTGTTCTGTGACCATATAAAGGCACAAGGCTGCAGGCTGAGTTATACAGGGAACTCTGAGTATCACTCATGTATTATAAGGGATAATGTACCCCCTACTGTAAATGATAAGGATATTAGAAGTCACTGAGGGGTTGTTCTGTGACCATATAAAGGCACAAGGCTGCAGGCTGAGTTATACAGGGAACTCTGAGTATCACTCATGTATTATAAGGGATAATGTACCCCCTACTGTAAATGATAAGGATATTAGAAGTCACTGAGGGGTTGTTCTGTGACCATATAAAGGCACAAGGCTGCAGGCTGAGTTATACAGGGAACTCTGAGTATCACTCGTGTATTATAAGGAATAATGTACCCCCTACTGTAAATGATAAGGATATTAGAAGTCACTGAGGGGTTGTTCTGTGACCATATAAAGGCACAAGGCTGCAGGCTGAGTTATACAGGGAACTCTGAGTATCACTCATGTATTATAAGGGATAATGTACCCCCTACTGTAAATGATAAGGATATTAGAAGTCACTGAGGGGTTGTTCTGTGACCATATAAAGGCACAAGGCTGCAGGCTGAGTTATACAGAGAACTCTGAGTATCACTCATGTATTATAAGGGATAATGTACCCCCTACTGTAAATGATAAGGATATTAGCAGTCACTGAGATGTTGTGTTTGGTTAGCTTGTGAGCTTCTGGGTAGTATTTCCCAAGCTCCACCATAAGTAGGACAACTGCTGAAAAAAGGGTTAATATATAAGGGAAATACTATTTTTGAATCCAGGGGAACAGGTTAAAGTAATGTACAGCAAGGCTTCCCTATTTATTTAATAACATCCCCTCCCTTCCCCAGCAACATACGCTCAGGTTATTTTTCACCGTCTTCCAAGTGTTGATGCCCCTGTGGGGTTTTCAATCCCAGTTCCCTAAGGCTGATAATTGTGAGCAGTGCGTCGAGTGGCTGCATGTGACAGTGTGTGAAGTTGGTGTTACATCCCATAATCACTTCGTGAGCCTCCCACCGCCCTCAGGACTTAGAGTTGTCAGGAAACATCTTGGCCAGGAAAGTAGGTCACATAGTGACTGTATTGTGCCACTAAACTCACTGCTTGCCCACGTGGCACAGCCCAAAAATCCATTGTAAGCAGCAGTCCTGTCCTGCTTTATGGCAGCTGAGATTCTAGCTATCTGTATAACAGAACATTCTGTCCCAGTGGCTGCACAGATCCTATCTGATCCCCATTGTAAGCAGCAGTCCTGTCCTGCTTTATGGCAGCTGAGATTCTAGCTATCTGTATAACAGAACATTCTGTCCCAGTGGCTGCACAGATCCTATCTGATCCCCATTGTAAGCAACAGTCCTGTCCTGCTTTATGGCAGCTGAGATTCTAGCTATCTGTATAACAGAACATTCTGTCCCAGTGGCTGCACAGATCCTATCTGATCCCCATTGTAAGCAGCAGTCCTGTCCTGCTTTATGGCAGCTGAGATTCTATCTGTATAACAGAGCATTCTGTCCCAGTGGCTGCACAGATCCTATCTGATCCCCATTGTAAGCAGCAGTCCTGCCCTGCTTTATGGCAGCTGAGATTCTATCTGTATAACAGAACATTCTGTCCCAGTGGCTGCACAGATCCTATCTGATCCCCATTGTAAGCAGCAGTCCTGTCCTGCTTTATGGCAGCTGAGATTCTAGCTATCTGTATAACAGAACATTCTGTCCCAGTGGCTGCACAGATCCTATCTGATCCCCATTGTAAGCAGCAGTCCTGTCCTGCTTTATGGCAGCTGAGATTCTATCTGTATAACAGAACATATACAACCTCTTAGCCTACCAACCAACTATTGACACATGAACTGTTGAATTGTATTGTTTGTACTGATCAAGGTTAAACATCGCTTCATCTGAAAACAATTCTGCCTCTTGTGTGATAAAAATCCATGGTTGTTATTGTTTGTTGTATTCAATTGTGAAATCATTGTAAATTACCCTTTCACTTTATCCTGCCTCTTTGAATAATGAACTGTTCCTTATCTGTAAACCTGAGATACAAGAAGCAAGTGCCTTGTGCAAAACTCTTTCAAGTAACATAAATGAATGCTGGGTGGGAGGTAGGGTGAGCTATTTGGAATAAAAATAGAACAATGAACTATTAGAATGAAATGTTTTATGCATTAAACAGATGAGCATTTTTGTACAAGTTTAATGTGACGTCTGTTGAATGCAAGTTTATTAAGATAACATGTGCAGTGTCACCTCAGTAACATATTTTTTCCTTTTTAAGGTTGGCCTTAATATTCTTGTCCAGAGAGCTAACAAGTTTACTCCTTCGACCCGTCTCCTGATCCAGCGCTTTGTACCATTCCCAGCTGTAGGTAATGGCCACACTCACACTAATGCACCAGGGAATTAGAAGGGGAGCTATTTATATTTAAGGTGACAGCTATGTGGCCCCAGCGTCTCCCTTTCCTCTTTATTCTCTGTTTGTTTGTGTCCCCCCTGCACCAGTCTCTAATGAAGCTCATATTGACATAACAATCTCCTTATATTAGTCTTTTATTTGTGCCCTAACCTGCCCTTTTGCACAATTTGTCTTTATAAAGCCCTCCAATTAAGCACAGACTTGCCCTTAATTCCACAGGGGTTGGAATAAACAGATTATTAGTTCTAATAAGAAAGCCCCTGTGGTTAGCATATTCATCACCAGGCGTCTGTGCCTAATTAATAAATATATAACCACGCTATTTCAGGTCTATTCCAGTTTGACAACAGAATTGGGGAAGCCTGTGTATGTTTGTGTGTATATATACTCATTGATACAGCTGTATGTGTATACACAGGGTTGTACATTATAATCCAGACATAACCGAGTTATGGGAGATAGCTCATAGTACAAGTTGATCCAGGGACTGGTCCCATTGTATTTTCGAGTCGGGAAGGAATTTTTCCCCCTCTGAGGCAAATTGGAGAGACTTCTGATGGGTTTTTTGCCTTCCTCTGGATCAACTGGCAGTTAGGCAGGTTATATATAGACTTAAGGTTTGATGGACGTGTGTCTTTTTTCAACCTCACTTACTATGTTACTATGTAGAACAGAAATACAATGTATACAGTTACATTCAAGAAGTGACAAGTACTCTGCAGAGCTGACAATCTAAGTAAGGGGGTAAATATATGCACGTATAGGGAGGGTAATAAATTCTGGCACTTACAGTGTTTGTGGCAGTGGCCCCTGAGTAACAAGTCACATGCTGTGCTATAAAAAGTAGCATCTGAGTTGGGATTTGTATGGAGGAATTCTGGGATTCAGATCCAGAGGAGCAGCAAGAGACAGTGGTTCATGATGTTAGATGGTGGTGGATTTGGGTGGAGTGGCTTTAAATAGATGCAGGAGACCCCCCATGAACATATGGAGACACAGTGAGCTGCAGAGAATGGCTGTTGTATTGCTGTGAGTTGGATGGATTGCAGGAGGAAAGTTGGGTAGGAGTTGCCTCCAGTAGACAAGGGTGACTGGTTTAGCACTTGTTTGTCAAGTGAATTGAACTAGGAAATGTAGTGAGGGCTGTAATAGAGGTTGTGCACAGTTAACAAGTTTAATTAGTTAAGAAAGACCATCTGAAAGGGCATCATGACCACAGCAAATCTGTGCCGATATCCTCAAGCCATACTGGCACATAAGTCACATGGTGAAGTCTCACAGAGCCGATACACTGACCCCCTCTTACTGCTGCCCCTCACACACTTGTGTATCTCCCTAGTGTCAGTATTGTGTAGCCTGGATACTTCTCACAGACACTAGTGTAGCCTCCATGTGCTCACGCACTGCCATATACTGAGGGTTCATTCTTCTCTCCCTTCTGTCATGTCTCCCAGTTCCTTTTCTGTTACATCTCTCTTCCCCAGACAAACTCTCTGCCCTGCCGGATATTTGCTCTTCTGATTTCTACCAACAGTCTCTGCCTCTAAACTACATTATTATCCACTGGAGTGGCAAGTGTTTTGCACATTTTATCCTTGGCACAATGACAGTTGCATTTATTACAAAAGCACCAGTTATAACAAAATAGATCAGGGGCCACCAGGGGAGCCCCATCTGCACAGGCTTTATAGAGCTTTTGGCATAACGGGGAGGGGGTACCCAAGAACTGCCACTTCTCTCTTTTCTTATTTGGATGTTTTAATTTTTGGAAGCTTTAAATCATTAAGTGTTTGTTTTATAATGAACAGCACCATGACTAGGTCCCGGCTGCCCATCTACCAGTGGGTCGTTCCATTTGTCCTCTTCTTCTTCCTACTTAAGCCTTCTGCTCATGCTCTTGGGTACCCCCTCCCTGTTATGCCAAAGAGAAACCTACCAGAGCCTACAGGAACCTCCCAAAGTACCAAATGGGAGTCACCTACTCCCACCCATACGTTACAGACCTGACCTACAATGATGTCCCTAATTGGACCTCTCCTCAAACTGGAGGAACAACACAAATTCTTACTTACACCATTGAATCCATATAATTGTGGGTTTATTTGTATTATATTTGAATGCATTCTTGCTTTCATCTTTTCAAAGAGGATTTTGAGGACCCAGTTTAGTTCTGTGGGAAGGTTCAACTAAGTGAGGAGGCAATTGATGAGCTACACACGTGTGTGTGTGTGTGTGTATATATAGGAGAACATAATCTATACATAACACATGGCTGTCCAACGGAAAGCACTTGACAATGACCTAAAGTCAGTGACACTGGGAATTTTATTGTAGGAGAAGCAGCCATATTGTATAATGTCCTCCGTAGAATTGCAGTTCTAGTTTTGGGGGTGTCTGAACCTTCTTTTCCTTTCTAGCCAGTGCCAACGTGTGCAACGTGGTCCTGATGAGACACAGTGAACTAGAGGAGGGGATTGATGTTCTGGACAGCAATGGGCACATCGTTGGATCCTCGAGAATCGCTGCCAGACATGTGGGTATCATTCCCTACATTGGACTTGCTTCTCTAGAAGGAACTCGTTAGAAACCAGTGGGGGCAGGGGGGGTTCAAGGGGCTGTTCAGTCCATATTTTATTTGAAAGTCACTTATCACTCATTATATATCTTTATTAAAAAGTTTGTGCTTAAGTGCATCTCTCCCTGATTGCCCATGGCATGCTGGGTATTATACATACACCCCATTCTCCCCAGTTAGGGTGCCTGGGTAGCTTTTGTTTGTTCCCCCGCTAGTCATTACTTGGACTCAACTCAACTGGGAAGCAAAACAAAATGATTTCTCTTTGTTTTCTTTACAGAGGGATTCGCCTGTGCTGCCAACATTACACTTTCCTGTCGGGAGCCAATCTGTAATCCATGTTGTCGGATCTAGGGAAAAGTACTGGCAGGGAGGCAAATTGCGTGACTTTTTGGCACAAAACAAGGACGTAAAAAATGTTTTCCCCTTCCAACCCCTAATTTGCATATGCGGGGAACCAATTTTTTTTATTATACATCAATTGGGAGTCCACATCTGATTTATATTTGAGTAAGCCTAAGGGACTCGGCCCAGTTCTTAGGCGATCACATATAAGGAAATCCTTTATCCAAAGATAACTGTCCCAAGGCTTTTGTTTTCATAAAAAGTATTGTTTTATTAAATTAGCATTAAAAATCAATTACAAACAACCCCACCAGGCCCACCTTACGCGTTTCCCACCCTCCGGCGCTTAGTCATAGGTGTATTACAATACTTTTTATGAAAACAAAAGCCTTGGGACAGTTATCTTTGGATAAAGGATTTCCAACCAATTTTTTTAGACCTCGAACCCGCAGCCTGCGACCCGAACCGCAACCTGCATATTTACCCACTTTGATCCACAACCCTACCTGCCGACCACCATCAAACAGGAAGTGATGGTGCTGCAAACCGGAAGTGATGTCATCAGAAGTGGGCGGGACAGAAACACGTTTTGTAAAACTTTAAAACATAAACTATTACATAAGATAAGAAATTTAGATGAGACCCACGGGTATTACCCGCACTTGAAAATCCTCCCCTCATTCCACAGGGTGCCTTCTTTTTTGTGGGTAACCCGCAGGTACCCGACCCGCTGCAGGACTCTAATTCTGGGGTTTCGCTGAATCCAAAATAGTGGATTTGGTGCATCACTATCATCAATTCAGTCAATGAGTTTAATTTCGAATAAGGGGCATATAAGCATCCAACCCCCCAGGCTGAGGAGTTAGTCCAGGCATAGACAGTGTTAATGTGTTTGCAGCACTACAGCTCCCAGCAACCCCTCTGTAACAATGCTTGTGAGTTCCACGGCTCCAGACATTATTCAGGCTTGGGAGATGCAGGTGAATAAAATCACAGTCTGTCCCACAACTAACCCCAGAAATATTCTTTACAGGCAGCCGTGTCCTATATTCTTCCCCCAGTCCCCTGTGAAACACCTACAGACTGGGAGTAAATATATATAGTGAATAAAGTACCCCCTCTTGTAAAATATAAGGATATTATAAGTTACCGAGGAGTTTCATGACCATATAAAAGTATGAGGCCGAAGGCCGAGTGTTTTTATACAGGTCATGGAACTCCGAGGTAACTTCTAATATCCTCATATTTTACAACTGGGGGAACTTTATTTATTATAATACACAAGTTTCAGTGAGTCATGTGACAGAAATGACATCAGAACTCACCGTTTATAACTGGTGACATCAGAACTCACCGTTTATAAGGATATAATTTACAGGATATTCATGGCTTTTGTGTATTATAAAATGATATTAAGGATTCTGGCTGTCCGCTTCCTCTGCCGGTATGTCGTATGTCTGTTCTCCGTCAGAATTAAAATAGGGATCCAAAGTTTTAAAAGGGAAAACCAGCGCTTGCAGCACGAGGTCAGGCTCACAGAGAAAAAAATAAGAGAGTGAAGAGAGATTTTCGCCAATATGGTGTAGTATTCTCCAAATGTATTCACACACCTTTTGTGATTAACTTATATAATAAATAAAGTGTCCCTTATATCCACTCCATCGGATCTTTGTGATTCATTAACCACTATCTCGAGCCTTATACCGTGAGGACTTGTATAGGGGGGTACTTACAGACGTTTAACGAATGATGCACATTAAAAAGAAGTGGATAGCGCCAGCTGATTCTGCGTACGGCTCCAAAACTTCGTCCCGTGATAAGAATGCGCTAACATAGTGTAAAACCATAAACATTTTAATGATCAATCGATAAAATACACTCACAATGTTCCAATGGTAAGTTCACATATAATATTATGTTCCCCACGCTCACCGCTTCAGCGTTCCTAAGAGTCTCCAAGCAGTTGGTATATGTGCGAAAAGTAGCCGGCGTATTTTCCCACCGCGTGCAGAACTCAGGCGCCTAGCGATGGCGTAATAGCCTTGACGCGTTTCGTCCTTCGACTCTCTCAAAAGGCTTCAAATTGTAATTAGCGCATGCGTCTTAAATCCTGGCGATTAATAGAGATAGTGGTTAATGAATCACAAAGATCCAATTGAGTGGATATAAGGGACACTTTATTTATTATATAAGTTAATCACAAAAGGTGTGTGAATACATTTGGAGAATACTACACCATATTGGCGAAAATCTCTCTTCTCTCTCCTATTCTTTTCTCTGTGAGCCTGACCTTGTGCTGCAAGCGCTGCTTTTCCCTTTTAAAACTTTGGATCCCTACAGACTGGGCCCTTCTTTCAAGTACACCAAATATATGTGTTTTGCCCCTTCTTATCTTACTCTGCTAAAGCTGATTGATACAGAGAAATCGGACAGCCGTGTTGTATTGTGTGAGTAACACGCTACACGCAGAGCCCCACAGACACATTTATGGTGAGAAGCCTCCAGCTGTTTCCATTTTGATTTAAACACCTGCCTTAAAATCTGTGGCCATATGCTCCCTGCTTTTTCTACTCGCCCGCTCCCCCGGGTTCCACAGGAATATTAATTACCACATAGATTGCTCCTGTATGAGTGTAACATTGTATTCTACATCACCTCCTAATGAAAGCCCATATCAAGCAGCATATACACTGACATGTTTAGGAACAAAGGGGAAGTCAATGAGCGTTAGACGCATATAAAATGTGCACGCTGCTTGACTAATTGGCAGTTGGTTTAGACTAGAGGCATATGTATGCATGAAAATCAGTGCAGCCTGTATCTAAATAAATGACTGAGTGTATGTGGCCAGCTCCTGCTTCTCTCAATCTCTTATTTTTCTCTTGTTCGCAGGCCCTACTGGAGACGGCTCTTCGCAGAGTGGTGCTGCCCATGTCCATACTGGTTCTACCATCATTATGTCTGCACTTGAAAAGTAAGTTCCGCTCTCCAACCAAAACAATGCTCCATTTGTATTCATTTTATCTCTTGTGCTCCTCCATAACTGCCTTCAGCTCCATCTGCATTCCCTACCTCACCCTTACACCAGCGCATAGTCATAAATATATATAGGTGTATGTGTGCCGCCATGCAACATGCACTTATATTGTTAATTAGCAGAAGTATTAGTTAGATTAACTGTCACTTCAGCTGCTCATACAGGGGCCACCACTGACTGCCAACTCCAGCGCAATAGCTTATTGGCTATGATGGCTTGTTCTTGTATCCTCTCATTACCCTACTGAAGAGAGACATTACAGTGATCATGGAGTGCAAGAATTCTCACATTTTGAGCACTAGAGGTCACTGTTTTACTAAGACGTTACTCCATGTGACAGGCAAGTATTCATCCATCTCCTGTGCAATGGAACTGGGATCTCTATGACTTTGTTTTACCACTGGCAAGAATAGTATGGCAGCTCCCATTCATGAGAAAGAACACAGAGGAGTCATTCAGTTAAAGGCAGTGTTAGCTGGCAGTGTATTTTTTCTGGAGGTGACAAATCTCTGTAGAGGAGATATCAACCATCTAGATCAGGGGTAGGCAACCCGCGGCTCCGGAGCCTCATGCGGCTCTTCATCCTGCTTGCTGCGGCTCCGTCTTGCGACTTTGCCTATCACGTCATCTATACAGCCCTCACGTCATCTATACAGCCCTGCTGGCGGATTCTTGAGTGTATGACTGCGGTAAGCTAACGGCAGTAAGCCGCCAGCAGGTGCGAGGGCTGTATAGACATCCCAGGAGTGACCGGCAAGACCGAGCCGCAGCAAGTTGATTCATTATGGTCCTAACCACGGTCACACACTCAGGACAAGAGACGTAAGATCAGCACGGAGCTTCAGAAGCAGAAGTCACATTAAACAGAAGAGAACACTAACATTTAATAGGGCAATTCAGTGGTTCATTTATTTTAAAGTAGCCCTATACATACTCACTGCACTTCTGTTTGTTGTATTCTGTTGTTGTAACAGTTAAAAATAAAAAAGTTTATAAGCTTTGTTATGTTTTGTGGCTCCAGACAATTTTTTCTTTTTTGGAAGAGGGGGCAAAATGGCTCTTTTGATAGTAAAGGTTGCTGACCCCTGATCTAGATGGTACAGCTCCACTTATAGCTCATAGTACAAGTTGATCCAGGGACTGGTCCCATTGCCATTTTGGAGTCAGGAAGGAATTTTTCCCCCTCTGAGGCAAATTGGAGAGGCTTCAGATGGGTTTTTTGTCTTCCTCTGGATCAACTGACAGTTAGGCAGGTTATATATAGACTTAAGGTTGGACTTGATGGACGTGTGTCTTTTTTCAACCTCACTTACTATGTTACTAATTTACTATGTTACTATGTAACATTATTACTATGTTACTTCATTATGTGCTGCCAAGTGTGACCAGCAAATCTGGAGGGGACGGGAGGTCACATTCCAAAAAGGAAAAGCGTCTGCTCTTTAGGCCACTCGCATCAAAGACGTAGCCATTCTGTTCACTTGATATGGGGGACTCCTCAAACACATTTGTGAGCTGCTATAAGGTCCCATAGAAAGTCAGTATTTAGTGGGCTGGTGGGGGCTGTTTGGGCCGCTGTGTTCCTGAAATGCCAGGGTCTATTTTAATTCTCAGTCCACGAAATGCACGATCGATGCTCAATGCTTTTTGTAACTGCTGGTGAATTATAAAAACACAAACCATTGGCAGGTTCCTATTGTGCAGCTCTTGTGCATTTTAGGGGCGACTTCTGCTCCAGATCCACGCCGGCCCCCTGGCTCCTTCCCATATGGACAGAAGTCAGCTGAGCGCACCCAGAGGGCACTGACATATTATACACATGTGTGGTGGGAATAAGCAATGCGATGAGACACAACGCAGGCGAGACACAACGCAGGCGAGACACAACGCAGGCGAGACACAACGCAGGCGAGACACAACGCAGGCGAGACACAACGCAGGCGAGACACAACGCAGGCGAGACGGTGCAGGTGAGAGTGGGCGCAGATCAGCAGATGTAAAACAATTTGGCCGTTCTCTACCTTAGACTGACGAGACAACATGCAGACGTTGGTAGTCACATGACTAGTTGGAGTACGTGCCGGGCATAATGAGCTGCTGTATAAGAGCCCGTACTCACTGCCTGGCAATTCACTTGATTTGCTGTTATTTAAATACTACATCAAACAGGCTCATAGGTTATTGTACCTTTAGATGTTTCCTAAAACTAGTCCAGATCCGACTCCCTGCCCCCCTCACACACCCACTATCCTTGTTTTACTCTCCAGTTTCACTAAAGACCCTTATCCAAAGTCACTTTGCCCCTGTAGCGTCAAACACCGGGGGAAGATGCACTGAAGGCTGCAGGGAGTTACAGACGCTCAGGCCAGAGGGACGTGTAGAATTGCTCAGAACTCAACATATTCATTTGCCTCCTGTTTAATAATCATGGAAATCTGAAAATCTGATCTTATTTCTCCTGCTGCTTTTAGCAAACGAGTTTCTTTTTATTCTCTACAGACTTTCAAAATCCTTTTTCTTACATTTATACTTTAATTACGATATCTATGAAATAAGTTTTATAGCCGTATTATAAGTTTAACAAATTCAACTTTCAGGGAAATTCTTGACCCCCCCCCCATTTTACCATAAATATACAATTTTCTGCAGGTCTGTGGGTAAAAAAAAACAATTACAGGGTATGGGTCCTTTTATCCAGAATGCTCGGGACTTGGGGTTTTCCAGATAATGTAACTTTCTGTAATTTGGATCTTCACACCTTAAGTCTACTAGAAAATCATATAAACATGAAATAAAGCCAATAGGCTGGTTTTGCTTCCAATAAGGATTAATTATATCTTAGTTGGGATCAAGTACAAACTACTGTTTTATTATTATTATTATTATTATTATTATTAATATTATTATTATTATACAGAAAAAGGAAATAATTTTCAAACATTTTTTGGAAGCAAAACCAGCATATTTGGTTTATTTAATGTTTACATGTTTCTGTAGTAGACTTGAAGATCCAAATAACGGAAACATTCCGTATCTGGAAAACCCCAGGTCCTGAGCATTCTGGATAACGGGTCCCATACCTGCGCTGATTTTCTTTTTCTTTGTGAACTTGATTATTTCAAACCTGAATTCCTGTTAAGTCTTATGTCTTTAGTAAACTATGGTTGTTGTATAAGCATTACATACATGTACATTAAAGGGGTGCTTCACCTTTAACTTTTAGTATGTTCTAGAATGGCTAATTCTTAGCAACTTTGCAATTGGTCTTCATTTTGTATACTTTTTTTTCTTTAATTATTTGCTCTTGTTTAAATCAATGCATGGTTGTTAGGGTCATTTGGATCCTAGCAACCATACTTCTGAAATTGTAAACTGGAGTTCTGCTGAATAAAAACCTAAATAACTAAAAAAAACTCAGTGTTGTCACTTCTTCTGTAGCAGACGACGTCCCCTTAAAACTGGATAATAACAACCGTTGGTACTTAACAACAAAAAATAATTAATTGAAGGCAGAGTCCTCTGAATCTTAGAATCAGATGTCCAATTAAGAAATTACACCTTCTTCTTTTAATCCCCGTCCTCACTCTTTAACTGAAGTGGTATGATTGCTTAATTAGGATGCTCCATGCATTATAATGGGACTTCTTCGTTAGCACTCGGCAGGACGCCTCCATCCACGTAAAGTTTAAATTGGTCTGTTATTTCTCGCCTGTGTTATTTCTCTTTATTACTTTGTTGGGCTGAGATGATTAAGGGAGAGCAGGAGGACATTCATTACAAGCCAGGAGACTGCAGAGAAGGGAGAGGCCGGGGAGGGACAATTTAAAGGCCAACAACAACCTTAATAAGTGATGCAAATCATTGATGGGATCCCAGTCCTCTTCACACATAATTTGGTTTTTATTTGCCAACTCATTGCACAGACATATCTTATTAGCCCTGTCCTGTTAGGCTCTTCATTTCCATTCTCCCATCACAACCAGCGATTTCTTAAATACCTCTCCCTATTGTCGGCTCAGTTTCAGGAAAGCCCAGTCATACAAACTTCTTTATGTTCAGTTCTGATCTACATCACGTTCTGCAGGGATTCCCGACTCCATCAGCATCAAGCCAGGAATATCTGTGTGCAAAAACCTGTCCATCCATTTAGTACTGAGATATTCCAGTGCCCATAATGTCAGGTCTACTATTAGCAATGATGTCACATTAGGATCTACATCCATAAAAACATTGTTACCATTCCGTTCCATGGAAAATATTACTTAAAAATTGATTTATTAGAAAATGTATAGTTATATTTAACAAACATCTATTTCTTATGTAACCTTAATGTAATAAATATCTGAATGAAAAGAATGAAATAGGAGGGTGATATAGACAAGCCATTTGTTGGCAGTGTCTTGACATCTACTGATCCCCAACTAAAGGTCTACTGGTAGATCTCAATCTTCCTTTTGGGCACCCGGTCTACGAGTTAGTAATAGTCCTCAGTGACTTCTAATATCCTTATCATTTACAGTAGGGGGTACATTATCCCTTATAATACATGAGTGATACTCAGAGTTCCCTGTATAACTCAGCCTGCAGCCTTGTGCCTTTATATGGTCACAGAACAACCCCTCAGTGACTTCTAATATCCTTATCATTTACAGTAGGGGGTACATTATCCCTTATAATACATGAGTGATACTCAGAGTTCCCTGTATAACTCAGCCTGCAGCCTTGTGCCTTTATATGGTCACAGAACAACCCCTCAGTGACTTCTAATATCCTTATCATTTACAGTAGGGGGTACATTATCCCTTATAATACATGAGTGATACTCAGAGTTCCCTGTATAACTCAGCCTGCAGCCTTGTGCCTTTATATGGTCACAGAACAACCCCTCAGTGACTTCTAATATCCTTATCATTTACAGTAGGGGGTACATTATCCCTTATAATACATGAGTGATACTCAGAGTTCCCTGTATAACTCAGCCTGCAGCCTTGTGCCTTTATATGGTCACAGAACAACCCCTCAGTGACTTCTAATATCCTTATCATTTACAGTAGGGGGTACATTATCCCTTATAATACATGAGTGATACTCAGAGTTCCCTGTATAACTCAGCCTGCAGCCTTGTGCCTTTATATGGTCACAGAACAACCCCTCAGTGACTTCTAATATCCTTATCATTTACAGTAGGGGGTAGATTATTGGTGTATAACAGCCTGGAGTGCAAGTGAGTGAAGAGTAGAAGGCCAGACACTGATCAGCAGAAAGTCACAGCTTGTCACA
Source organism: Xenopus laevis (assembly GCF_017654675.1). Classification (NCBI taxonomy): domain Eukaryota; kingdom Metazoa; phylum Chordata; class Amphibia; order Anura; family Pipidae; genus Xenopus; species Xenopus laevis. Next base: position 2,727,770 of record NC_054372.1, on the reverse strand, counting down.
ATGATGGAGGGAAGGGGTTGGGATAGAGTCATAGTAATCTGCTCCTGAGCACTTTAATGTTTTGTACCTGTGAGTAAAATAAAAGAATGAGACCCATCATTAAAGCTGACAATGTGGTCCATTCATGGAAGAAGCGATGTATCACGTCACTGACAGGCTTTCCCTCTTGCGACTCCCCGTATAGTTGTCCCCACACTTCCTAATCTCTGGATCACATTGAAGTTTTGTTAAACAAAGTCGGGGAGACTGAGTCTGTTGTAAGTCGCAGCCTCAGGGCTCATGTGTCTGTGCACTTGCTGAAGTCATTATGTGCCGCTCACGTTCAGACCCATAGACAACAGACACAGTGCAACCAAAACTTCTTCCCTCCAACTAATGAGCAGTGACTCTTAATTAGCCATTGGGCTATTGATGGTGGGGGAAGGCAGACAGAAATGATCTGTTGGGTTCTGTCTTCTTTACAAGTCACCCAAGGCATTTTAACGCCTGATAAAAGGGGATGGGTACGTGCCAAGATTTGGGGGGAAAGAAAGGGACCAGCTTCCCTGCTATTAAACTGATGACTTTGCTTTTATATAGCGCCAGATGTGTGAGATGGGAATGTGCTTAGGGCCGCCATTGGGGTGGGGGTGCTACAAGTGCTCTAGGGGGGCCCAGCCAACTGTAGGCCCAGTGGGAAGCCTGGATGGCAATTACCATTTTTATCATTACATTTGGCCCCAGTTACAAAGCAACATGGACCCCTGCACCAGCCCCATATGTCCATGTAGCGGAGTGAATGAGAAGGAAAATAGTGTAGGGAAAATAAAGGAAGGGGGTCAGCAGAAGCGAGGAGGTGCAATCATGAAATAAGGGGGTGCCTTCTGCAAGAAAGAGAAAGGGAGGAAAGTGACGGTTAATCAAAAAAATAGGGAGAGGTTGGAGAGTCAGACTTGGATAAATAAGGACTGGGTGGCCCTAGAATTTCTGGAACTGTTAAGTTTTATAGGACCCCAAAAATTTCTGATCCGGTGACCCGGAGTTTGTTGATCAGTATCGTTCACTCTGTGTGCCATTATGGAAGGACTCAGTTTATCAGATGAGTAGCCAATGCTGGAATTTATAGCTCAAACCATCAGGGGATGAGATTTAGCCAAAGTCAGGTCTTTGGGGAGATGTCCTTCATCCATTAAAGAGCCTGTCAGACAGGGGGGTAACTACAGAGGAAGCAGGTATAGGGGGTCCCATGAGGCCCTAATTAATGAGCAATTTCAACATATCTTGGTAAAAAAAGACAACCTGTAGATATGTTTGGGCCCTAAAATGGATTTACCGTGGGGCCCAGTAACATCTAATTACACTGTCAGGCCTTCTCTTAAAATCTGTCGTTTGTCGGATTCCGGAAGGAAAGAAATCACCTGGTTGCTGTTGTGTATGTTTGTACAGTGACAGTTTGTAACCTGGGCTGGTAATGAATGTAGAAGGAAACAAAAACTGAGCGCATGTAACACCTGCTTATAATAATAATGCGTGAAATGCAGGAGGAGGCCCGTCTCACTGAGGAACACAACGGCAATGCCAAAAACATTTTACTTGGGTGCTTGGCATAAAATAGGAATAGGAAAAAAAAAAAATAAAAAAAAAAAATAGGGATTTACTCATTTAAGATCCTAATGGGGGGGAAAAGCTGGAAATGTATTGTTAGAAGCAACAAACAGCCAGAATGAAAGTCCACTCTCATAATGGTAGAACATCTACTCTATTGGCCCCATATCTCACCCTGTCTCTTGCAGGACATCTCTGCTGCGCTCATACCCAAGACTGCTCCTCCCCGTGTATAGCCTCGTGTGCCTTTGGACTGGCTCTTCCTTTAGCCATCAGTCTCTTCCCACATATGTCAGAGGTTAGTGACTACTAAGAGTTTGCTCTGCTGTTCTTGTCAATTAATGTGTGTGTTACATTACATGTGTGTTACATGTGTTGCTACAGTCCATCAACCTGCCACCAGGCATCATGCTGAGAGGGGCACAATCGTTGCACATACAGCAAGAAAACACGGCTATCCGGCACTCGGAGGAATCGACAGGACCAAAAGAATACGTAAAAAAATAGGTCTTTATTGATCAAAGTTAAAAGTATTCATGAATTTCCATGGGCCCTACGCATTTCGTACTCCCGAGGTACTTACTCATGGGCTGAGCAACCAATCCGTGAATAGGTTTTTTTTCAGCCAGCTGAAGGCAAAGGAATGGAATCTGGAAACATCTGATTGGTTGCCATGGATTTGCTGAGTGTGATTCATTATATTGCAGTAAGCTGGAAGTGCATAATAAAACTGACACTTTTGTAAGGCCTGAGTCATATTGTCCATGGGTATTGCCCGAATGTGGCTGAGTGGCCTGTTATACTCTCCATTTGCCCTGGGCCTAAATTGGCCTTTAAAATGCTAGTAGTAATCCCTTTATTTCCTCAGCAGGCTTACAGGCACTCTCATGGTTCAGATCAGTCCAAGGTTGTCCACTATCAGCTGATTTGGATAAATAGACACAACTCACATGTTGGACACACTCCAGCCTCTGTATCTCAATCTCCCAGCATCCAGACCCATACAAACAAATGCACAAAGACACATCCGCCTGGAGTAGAGATTGGGCAGGTAAAACAGAAACAAAGAATGGCTCCTGTCCAATACAAAATACAGCGTCTCTCTACTAAGCGTATGGACCACTTTGTCGGCTTTTGAACCACTAAATGCATCAAGTTCAGCACGTGTTATACATATTGGATTGGATAATGAGATTCAACTCATACAGGACTCTTGGCTTATCATTGGCTGCACTATATTTAGAGTGTTGGTCCCCTTGTGAGGCCTTGTGACTGGAGTTGTTAGATTTAGGTACAAAGCATTTGCTGTTCTTCTTGCTTGTCCTTTTGAGGGCCAATATTTATTGTTGAGGGCTGGAGTTGCCTAACTGTTGCCTACACCTTCACTGACTGAGGTCTTACAGGCCCTCTCTGTTTGCCACATTGAAATTGTTCACTTATTAAGCGACATTTTTCTCTTAAAAACTGATAGCAACCCAAAACCCATCATTCCCCAGTGTGAGGCGCCAAGAATTAAGTGGCCGCCAGCCCTGAGCTCCCTCAGATCCATGAGTGATGCCAAGTGCCCAGATGCAAGTAGTCGTTTATTTTTCGTGTCTCAGAAATGTACCGTTTGCTCATTACTTACCGTCTGTGTTGGCTCCATTACGCCAGTCTGAGGTCATGTGGCCACTGCTGATTTAATGATTAGTGAGATGATTAATAACAACATTTGGGAATTAAGGAGAATGCTGTATGGGAGAGAAAAGTACTGATCCAAGAACAAAACAAGTGTTATTTCTCTGTGCCTTATTTATCTAATCATTCATCCACCCTAGTCATTGTGTGTCCTCCTTCTTTTGGCCTTAGTCTTTCTGCCTTGTATTTCCCCTGCCCCTATCCCCTCTGCCCCAAGTATCTTCTGCCTCCATCATTCTGCCCTCAGTATTCCCTCCTCTATCACCTCTGTCTTTAGTATTCCCTACAACTACCTTATGTGTTGTGTATCACCATCTATCTTCTTGTCATGTGTATGACTTCTCTGTTACCCATCTGCTCTCCCTTCTTCCCCATGAATAAACAGTTTTTTTCCCGTGCCCCATCTCTATCACCTCTGCCCCATGTACCGTCAATATCTATTGTTTTTGTCCTTAACTTCCTTGTGCATCTCCCGTCTCGGTCCCTAACTCCCTTGTTCATCTCCCTCCTCGGTCCCTCACTCCCTTGTGCATCTCCCGCCTCGGTCCCTAACTCAGAATTCAGAATTTATCAGTAAAACATGAGAATTAATGAAAGAAATGTTACTTGAATGGAAACCTAAATAAGCAATGGGAACATTTGAAGGCAAACCCAGCATAGTCATGTGATGCAGAAGTTGATTGATTCCAGTTAAACTTGCCCTGACATGAGAGGGGAATAAATGCCCTGGCCATAGGGGGAGGCACCAAGGAAAATCTGAGAAGATGATCTGGGCCTATTGAGCAAAGGGATGAATTACCCTCCCTGGGTTTTGTGGGGTATGTTAGGCAGAAGTGGGCACTAGTTACAAGGGGAGTAGCCACTATTACTGGAGCCAGAATGTGAACCAGGATTACACAAGTAGTCACACATACAAACGTGTTGCCAGTGTTGAGTTAATATCCTTCAGGTGTTCCTATGCTTCCCAGAGCAGGAGATCAGGACAGGGCAGAGGATGACTTATTGGCACCTCATTGCTTTAGCCCAGCTGTCTGACCATAATGGAACTTTAACTGTACAGAACCCAAAGCCTTTCTCCTTCCCCCTGGCAGTGCCACCGTACCCACCATCTTCACACCACTCCTTCCCCCACTGTGGCCCATGAGGAGCAGCAGCCAAACATTGGGTGTTTTTCTCACAATCTTCCTCTTGGCTGGCAGGCCGAATCACAGACAGCAAAAGGTTAATGAGCCAATGTGCAGTGGGATTGTTTCACAGAGATGACAGTCAAATAGTAATTACTAATTAGATGCCGTTTAACAGGAGGAACAAGTGAAATCTCCTCTTCACCAACTGTCAATAAACAGCAGATCTGGTGCGGCTGAAATGTGTCTACAGTTAAAAAGCTGACGCTTTAATGAAATGCTAATTGAGAAGCTACAGAGGTCGCAAGCGAGGGCTCGACGAGGATTTTGTCCTTTTTTTAACCAATATTTGGAGGCAAAAAACTAGAGGAGGTCAAGTGTAGCCTTCCAACGGGGATGTTGCAGACATGTCAACTCAGGAGTCACAAAGCTTTGGCCCAGTCTCCCCCAGTAACAGCCCAGTCAGACTCTTCCCTTCATTTGCACATTGACATTGAATGGCTTCTGAACCTTCCAGATTGTATCTGCCATTGAAGCTGCAGGGGGCATAAATGGAGGCTTAGCATGGGGCATAACAGGGCATGGACATGGGCCCTAAGACATAACCACATAATAATCAGCCCACCAGTATGTCTGTGTGTCAACAGACCCCTAACCTTCTATTTCAGGGGTACCCAACCTATTTTAACTAGTGAGCCACACTGAGATGAAAAAGAGTCTGAGAGCAACAAAAGCATGAAAAAAGTCCCAAATAAGGCCTTTAATTGGCTATTAGTAGCCCCTGTGGGGACTGGCAGCCTACGGGAGACTCTGTTTGGCAGTACAACTGTTTTTATACAACCAAAACTTACCTCCAAGCCAAGAATTCAAAAATAAGCCCCTGCTTTGAGGCCACCAAGAGCAACATCCAAGGGGTTGAGGTGCAACATGTTTCTCATGAGCTACTGGTTGGGGATCACTGGTCTATTCGCTACTGACATTAATATTGAGGGTCTTTCAATGCACCAATTTTGGTCTCTCTGAAGAACCACAAACCACATTCACCTACGTTTTGGGGGCCTTCGAAGCTATGACCTTCTAGGAGAAGCAACTTACCATAAAACGTTCTCTTCCTAGGTTAGCCTCGCCTATTTTTGGTGATGATGACTCATAATTGTCACAAATTGACCTCCAATTCACTTCCGCAGTGGGATCAAAGGGAAAACAACAGACGCTTGCCGAAAGATATGGAAAACTGTACATCATTCTTAGCAAAAAAGCTGGGGCACAAAATTCAGATGGAGCAATTGCATGGCTGTCTGTGGTTACCCCTGGGGAACCCAGATTTCATTTGAGTCTCTGCTGTCGATATTTCCCCCGTGCTTTTCAGCTCTCCTGCAGAGGAAGGCACCATGAATCCAGAAAGTAAAATTTAAATGATTCCTACCTCCAAAGACAATTGTAAAACCTCCATGGAGTGTAAGCTCTTGGGTATTGTGCAGCTTCTATAGAGAGATGTGCACCTTTTCAGAGAGCATTAAGTCAGGGAATAATTGCCGATCTCAGTGGGGGAGCCTTTATGTTGCTGAACAGGAAGATGCTTTCATCTCATTGTGAGCAATGGCCTCTTGTTCTACATCCAGACGTGAAAGCCTCACATCTTTTCCTCGCTTGGGACCTCCAGCCCATGGAGAAAATATAACTGTATGACCCCACAAGCTTCCCGTCTCCTGCAAGAACAAGCCTGCAAGCCTCATGTGTCATGTGTCATGAGACCCGTCCCTGTTAATCAGCCTTTGTCTCCATTATATCCATCTTCCTAAAACTCCCCATGTGCTCTTATCCCAAGACTTAATTACACTGAGTTCTGCCTCCCTGGTCACTTCTTGCTTTTACTCATTGTAGGACTATTACTCTCATCCCAAATATATACCTGGAGCCCTTGCCACAAAGCAAGATGGTGGATGCCAGAAAGGAAGTTGTGGAGCCTGAGCAACAGGAAATACTGTCCTCTGTGCAAGCAGACGTGACCGTTATTGATACATCTATGAGACCTGTTATCCAGAATGTTTGGGACCTGGGGTTTTCCAGATAATGGATCTTTCCATAATTTGGATCTTTATACCTTAAGTCTACTAGAAAATCATATAAACATTAAATAAACCCAATAGGCTGGTTTTGCTTCCAATAAGGATTAATTATATCTTAGTTGGGGTCAAGTACAAGCGACTGTTTTATTATTTCAGGTATGGGACCCTTTATCCAGAATGCGTGAGACCTGGGGTTTTCCGGATAAAGGATCATTCTGTAATTTGGATCATCATACCTTAAATCTACTATAAAATCATATAAACATGAAATAAAGCCAATAGGCTGGTTTTACTTCCAATAAGGATTAATTATATCTTAGTTGGGATCAAGTACAAGTTACTGTTTTATTATTACAGGTATGGGACCTGTTATCCAGAATGCTTGGGACCTGGGGTTTTCCGGATAATGGATCTTTCTGTAATTTGGATCTTCATACCTTAAGTCTACTAGAAAATCATATAAACATGAAATAAAGCCAATAGGCTGGTTTTGCTTCCAATAAGGATTAATTATATCTTAGTTGGGGTCAAGTACAAGCTACTGTTTTATTATTATTATTATTATTATAATTATAGAGAAAAAGGAAATCAGTTTTAAAAATTTGGATAAAACTGAGTTTATGGGAGACGGCTTTTCTGTATTTCGGTGCTTTCTGGATAATGGGTTTCCGGATAATGGATCCCATACCTGTACTATAAAAATAATTTTAACATCGATTAATCCCAATAAGGAGGATTCATTGTTTCTTCCTTGGGATCAAATACATTGTACAGTTTTATTATTATTATTATTACTGAGAAAAAGGAAATCATTCGAAAATTATTTGATTAAATTGTCTCTATGGGGAGATGGACATCCCACAATTGGCAGCTTTCTGGATAATGGGTTTCCAGGTTAACTGATCCCATACCTGTACTATAAAAATAATTTTAACATCAATTAATCCTAATAAGGATGCATTATATCTTGGTTGGGATCAAATAGAAGGTACTGTTTTATTATTATGGAGAACAAGTAAATCATTCGAAACTTATTTGCTCAAAATGACTCTATGGGAGATGGACATCCCATAATTCGGAGCGTTTTGGATAACCGGTTTGTGGATAATGGATCCCCTACCTGTACTATAAAAATCATTTCAACATCAATTAATCCCAATTAATTAATCGCAATGAACCCCTACCTGTATAGTGATATATATATATATATGTGTATATAAAGTTCTTGTTGGCTGGGAGTGGAAATGAACACACGGGAGAGCAATATATTTTGCACGGTTTCAGGCTGAAAACATTTCTTTATCTAAACAGAAGTTAAGGGGGGGCCTAATGGTCTGGGCGGCTGAATTTAGCCGCATTGTTTTTATTATTTGGGTTGTGTTGCTGTTGTCCTCCTTTATAACAAGAACAGCGATTAAGAACGAGGAAAACGTGTTGCACAGACAAGTGCGGGTCTGCCATGTGATTGTCTCAAGTCTTGCCTATAAACGGAATCCCTTTCTCTCCGTAAATACGGACATTTTCTATCCCCAACTGCCATCTCTTGGGCAATTGCCAGCACATGATTTGCCTTTCTCTAGTCTGCACTGCTGCTCCTGACTCTTGAGACAATGTAGTGGAAGCCAGTTGATTAGGAGATCTGTAAAGCAGCACAGGGAATTTGTCATCTTTATTGACAGGCTCTTTTCTATATCTTTGTTATTATTCAGACCCAACGTATGGCGGCGAGTATTGGGACTTCTTCCCTTAACTGAAATGATCAGAGTTAGAGATGGAAACCCCACTGTCAGTTTAGAGTCGGAGGAGCAGTTCAGCAAGTTTGTGTGAGCCCAGTGTGTGCGCGAGAGGCTGTCTCTTACACTGTCTCTCACACTGTCTCTCACACTGTCTCTTACACTGTCTCTTACACTGTCTCTCACACTGTCTCTCACACTGTCTCTCATTTTATTTTAGTTCTAATTCTAAAAATTTCAGTGAAAATCACATCATTTGCCTGGAATCCACAGATTGTAGAATGTAAAATTAACCTCCAGTATGCCAGTCACACCTCCTGTACCTAACCTGACATTTAAGTGCCAGCCTCCTTGCCAGGTTGAACCCCAGTTTTCCAGTTTAACCCCTGTATTACAGTTTAACCCCAGTATTCCAGTTTAACCCCCATATTACAGTTTAACCTCAGTATTCCAGTTTAACCCCAGACTTCCAGTTTAATGCCAATATTCCAGTTTAACCCCCGTATTACAGTTTAACCTCAGTATTCCAGTTTAACCCCAGACTTCCAGTTTAATGCCAGTATTTTAGTTTAACCCCCGTATTACAGTTTAACCCCAGTATTCCAGTTTATCCCCCATATTACAGTTTAACCCCAGACTTCCAGTTTAACTCCAGTATTCCTGTTTAACCCCAGTATTCCGGTTTAGATGGGTGTCAGGGATTTGAAGTGGGTGCTGTTTAGGGAGCAGGGTGTCAGGACTTTGAGTTACCATCATACATAGCTTATCTAAGCAGCTCAGTAGTCGGTGTCCGCAGTGCAACTGAATGGGGGAGTCTCTCCGTGATTAGAGGAGTCACCAGGAGGTCTGGGTTATTCTTTGTTCTACATTCATATAAACCTGCCCATCTGTTCTGTAGTCTGATGGTAAATGCAAATTGCAGCTCAGGATCATAGTAAGAAATTCATGTCTTTTAAAACAAACTCTTTCTGTTCTGTTGGGAAGTATGAAATGATGAGATTTACTCTCAGTGAAATGCATGGAGTAACCTTATGTTAAAGTAGCAGCTCCTCAGTTATCCTGACATCTTGTTCCCTGACCAGGAGCCTGTGCTGAATCCCTGTTCCACTTTCAAACTACTATTTAATCCCTAAAGGAAAGTCCCTCAGGAGACAATTTCACCCTTATCTGTCTCTGATTTTATTTCTCCCTTTATTCTCTGTTTCTCTTCCCCTTCCGATTCGGTTCTTTTTCTTTCCGCTTCTGTCTTCTACTGTCCTGTACTCTTTTCTTTCCTTTGTTGACCCCCCATTTAAGCTTCTGATCCCCAATTATCTGAATCACTCATAGCATGAGTATATATATATATATATACTTCTTATATTATAATATCACCATTACTTTCTCCCTATAGTGACAACGAGGGAGCAGATTCTAGATACAGCTGCAATATCTATTACACCTGCCTAGCATTGCTTGCCCAAGTGTCATTTAAAAGGTTAAATGCCCATCACCCCTGAGGCATTCTGCCCTCCTAACAGACGGAGCCAGTGTGTGGGCTTATAGCAGCCCTGAATGGCATGTGACTATAATGTGGGAGAGGAGGGCATTCTTCCCAGTGCAATGGTGTCAGCGTCTGTCCTCTTCTGCTTCATCTCCTCCCTCTCTACTCACTCGTTATATTCATGGACTGTATAAAGAGTTATACAGGGAACTCTGAGTATCACTCATGTATTATAAGGGATAATGTACCCCCTACTGTAAATGATAAGGATATTAGAAGTCACTGAGGGGTTGTTCTGTGACCATATAAAGGCACAAGGCTGCAGGCTGAGTTATACAGGGAACTCTGAGTATCACTCATGTATTATAAGGGATAATGTACCCCCTACTGTAAATGATAAGGATATTAGAAGCCACTGAGGGGTTGTTCTGTGACCATATAAAGACACAAGGCTGCAGGCTGAGTTATACAGGGAACTCTGAGTATCACTCATGTATTATAAGGGATAATGTACCCCCTACTGTATATGATAAGGATATTAGAAGTCACTGAGGGGTTGTTCTGTGACCATATAAAGGCACAAGGCTGCAGGCTGAGTTATACAGGGAACTCTGAGTATCACTCATGTATTATAAGGGATAATGTACCCCCTACTGTAAATGATAAGGATATTAGAAGTCACTGAGGGGTTGTTCTGTGACCATATAAAGACACAAGGCTGCAGGCTGAGTTATACAGGGAACTCTGAGTATCACTCATGTATTATAAGGGATAATGTACCCCCTACTGTAAATGATAAGGATATTAGAAGTCACTGAAGGGTTGTTCTGTGACCATATAAAGGCACAAGGCTGCAGGCTGAGTTATACAGGGAACTCTGAGTATCACTCATGTATTATAAGGGATAATGTACCCCCTACTGTAAATGATAAGGATATTAGAAGTCACTGAGGGGTTGTTCTGTGACCATATAAAGGCACAAGGCTGCAGGCTGAGTTATACAGGGCACTCTGAGTATCACTCATGTATTATAAGGGATAATGTACCCCCTACTGTAAATGATAAGGATATTAGAAGTCACTGAGGGGTTGTTCTGTGACCACATAAAGGCACAAGGCTGCAGGCTGAGTTATACAGGGAACTCTGAGTATCACTCATGTATTATAAGGGATAATGTACCCCCTACTGTAAATGATAAGGATATTAGAAGTCACTGAGGGGTTGTTCTGTGACCATATAAAGACACAAGGCTGCAGGCTGAGTTATACAGGGAACTCTGAGTATCACTCATGTATTATAAGGGATAATGTACCCCCTACTGTAAATGATAAGGATATTAGAAGTCACTGAGGGGTTGTTCTGTGACCATATAAAGGCACAAGGCTGCAGGCTGAGTTATACAGGGAACTCTGAGTATCACTCATGTATTATAAGGGATAATGTACCCCCTACTGTAAATGATAAGGATATTAGAAGTCACTGAGGGGTTGTTCTGTGACCATATAAAGGCACAAGGCTGCAGGCTGAGTTATACAGGGAACTCTGAGTATCACTCATGTATTATAAGAGATAATGTACCCCCTACTGTAAATGATAAGGATATTAGAAGTCACTGAGGGGTTGTTCTGTGACCATATAAAGGCACAAGGCTGCAGGCTGAGTTATACAGGGAACTCTGAGTATCACTCATGTATTATAAGGGATAATGTACCCCCTACTGTAAATGATAAGGATATTAGAAGTCACTGAGGGGTTGTTCTGTGACCATATAAAGGCACAAGGCTGCAGGCTGAGCTCTGGGGATATGGAACCCTTAACATTAATATTCATAGGATGTAGTGAATCCAGGATTCAGTTTGGCTCAGTGTCATTGTTTGGACTTTACTTGTGGCAGTTTCTATATGTGGCAGTTTCTATATGTGACAGTGAGTGGTGTAGATCTGATGTGTCACAAGCCTGTCCAATGCAGGGGCTCAGGTGCCAGAAATGAGGTGTTTCCAAAGTAAAACAGTGGTGAGTGTGAAGCTGTTACTGAGATCACCTACATTCCATGTTGCCTTGAGTGTTGTCTGATGACGGGTCTAATCAATGTTCAGAGTCCTCGAGATAAAGTCACTCTTATACTTACTTACCAGTGGCTGCTCTTGCCCAACGGAAAGTCTCTTAACCTGAACTTGGAAAACTGGGAGTTGTGTCTCCTGTTGAGGCGCCACCTGTTGATGCAAGTGCCAGTTACTGATGGGTGAGCCCATGGCAGGGTGTCTCCAGTATCTATAACTAAATCTTATCTGCACATTAAAGGCTCCTGACAGCCAAACGCAGCATCTGTGACTTCGTAAGGATGGGCCAGCGGAGAGCAGACTCTTCTCCCACAATATATTCACATGTTCCCAACAGAATAGAGCCTTGGCAGCCCTCCCAATCCATGAGACCAGCTATTACCCAGAGCTGCCCACCCTTCATTAGAAGTGCCCAGACTTATTAGACTCATAAACAAAGATGCCGGAAATATAAATGCAAGAAATTGCCACCTCCCCACCATCTTTATTTCCTGCCCTAAAACATGCATGCACCCATATTATAATTATTATATATATATTGGCCTGCCAACATGGCTGCATAGGTATATATACTCGGAGCAAGGCAAATGCATCAGGGATGTATCTAAAAATAATCAGTTGCTCTTTTTCCAGACCCCCTGGGGAGTGGATCCCAGTGCAACTGTCTGCACTTGTATCTCTAGGGCTCAAAGCGATGACGGTTGGGGTGCAGCAGATGAGTTCCCTAATTATCTGTAGGGATAAACACGTATGAGGCCTACACTTTGCTCCTGAGCTCACACATTGCAGTTTGGTGAAGACCCAAGACTATAAATGGGATTCAGGCCCACGTTTGACACCCACCTAGTTCATTCATTAATTCATATATTCATGATACAGATGGAGGGAGCTCCTGTTCTGACACTTGCGCCCCCTTCTCCTTTGCTTCACCACATTGTGCAACACAAATTATACACTTGGATTTCGCCTCTTTGTTCCTGCACCATATCCCGAAATAGGTGGGAAATGTAACTGCGTATAAAAAGAAATTCACATTGTTCCTAAATATCAGGTTAATTGGGCAGTTAGAGTTATGTGCAACCAATCAGGGATAAGTCCCAAATCCATGAGGAAGGCGGTGCCTCTGAATTACTGGTTGCACTTACCTCTACTTACCTCTACTTGCTTACAATTCACACTCAGAACATATTGTAGTTAAATAATTGTTTTGTTGTTAGATCCCTTTTGTGACTTTGTAGCTCACTGCCAAAAGCCCTCACCTCCTTCCCACTCGTGAAATGTTAATGATAAAAAACAAGAGGAACATTTAAAATAAACATTTCCTTCTTACAGTTGAACGAGGCTCATTTTACACCTTCCCACACCCACTTCCAGGTGAATCTTTTGAAGTGAACCACAAACTTGTTCTAAAAATCTACTGAATGCCGTTTGTTTTGGCTGTATAAATAAATGATGATGATGATGATGATGATGATGATGATGATGATGACTGGGAGTCTTTGCAGGGAATGGACGTCCAACCAACCTGATCTGACCTGATAGATCTCCTCTGCTCCCCATCCTCTGTCTTTATGACCCAATCACCCTGCTAAACAGTCACCTCATCTTGTTCCCCCATAGTGGCACTAAATCAGGATAAACACAAGAACATGACACTGGACATGTGATGCACATCACGCCTGTGTACTTACATTGTAGTAATATGGAAGGTTTATCAGCCAACACAACACATTCTACAGGAACCCTAGAACAAAACTGATGCAAGTCAAACTCCTGGGCCAGGTGGAGTACTCCAGCAATTATACGTTGTAGTTATGGGTTAGTTATACTTGATGGACTTGTGATATAGAGTTGTGGCTCATAAGGTCCGTCCCACTGATGTAGGATCTGGTGCTCAGTTTCCTGTAGGTGCTCTGTATATATTTTACTAATCAACACAAGGCAAAAAGCTTTGCAAATACTGTATGTGTATTAGAGTCAATAACATCTACCAAGCTGTGTGAGAAGATGTAGAGAAAGGATCTGATTATAGAGAAGACATTCCCCCCACTTGGGCATCTGGTTTTCCCATCATACTCGGGTTCAAGTAAACAGACAGGGCTCTAAGGGCCCATTAACAGCTGTTTCTCTCGTGTGTGTGTGTGTGTGTGTGTGTGTGTGTGTGTGTGTGTGTGTGTGTGTGTGGTGTGTGTGTGTGTGTGTGTGTGTGTGTGTGTGTGTGTGTGTGTGTGTGTGTGTGTGTGTGTGTGTGTGTGTGTGTGTGTGTGTGTGTGTGTGTGTGTGTGTGTGTGTGTGTGTGTGTGTGTGTGTGTGTGTGTGTGTGTGTGTGTGTGTGTGTGTCACTAACCCCTCCATTGGTAAATGAGTAAAAATTTGTGCAGCTCGCATGTTAATGGAGCATTTACGTATTAATGGAGAATTCACATATTAATGGAGCATTCAAGCATTAATGGAGAATTTACGTATTAATGGAGAGTTCACTTATTATTGGAGCATTCATGTTTTAATGGAGAATTCATGTATTAATGGAGAGTTCATGTATTAATGGAGAGTTCACTTGTTAATGGAGCATTCACGTATTAATGGAGAATTCACATATTAATGGAGCATTCAAGCATTAATGGAGAATTTACGTATTAATGGAGAGTTCACTTATTATTGGAGCATTCATGTTTTAATGGAGAATTCATGTTTTAATGGAGAATTCATGTATTAATGGAGAGTTCACTTGTTAATGGAGCATTCACGTATTAATTGAGAGTTTTCGTATTAATGGAGAATTCATGTATTAATGGAGAATTCATATAATAATGTAGAATTCATGTATTAATGGAGAATGAATGGCTCGTATGGAAGCCAGACCCATACGGGTGAGCCCCGACTCTCGCTCCTTTTCGCTTTGCTTCGGGGCTGATGAATATACAAATGGCTGTGACAGTATTCGGTGCAAGTGTTTATGTTGCTCCACAGATAATAATGATGGATCATTGTGTCCACCGTTCTGCTCTAAGTAAATGTGTATAATGTAGAGCAAGAAGCCTCTTCTCTGTCAGACCCTCGGGCCATTTATGGGCATCTTAATGGGCAGCCACAAGAGCCACCGTTGCAGTTGTTCAGTAAGAGGCGCTAAATGTTGCACTGAAATGGGGCCCCAAAGCGAAAAGCGAGTTTCTCATGGCGACTCTGTGTATTGTGATCCCACTGCATTGTAGTCACGACTAAAGAGGCGCATTGGGGGTTAAAACTCTGTATGGTTTTCACCAGCTACTCTTGTCCCTTCCCCAACTGCCAAAAACTCAACTCAAACTCAAAACTCGGTTTCCCCATATCTGCTGCCAAACTGGTGCTGTACTTTTATAGGCATCAAATCTAGGAATATCCTTATACAGGTATGGGACCCGTTTCTGGGGTTTTCCGGATAACAATTTAGCTCTTCATACCTTAATTCTACTAGAAAATCATATAAACATTAAATAAAGCCAATTGGCTGGTTTTGCCTCCAATAAGGATTAATTATATCTTAGTTGGGATCAAGTACAAGATACTGTTTTATTATTACACAGAAAAAGGAAATCAGTTTTTAAAATTTGTATAAAATTGTCCCTATGGGAGACAGCCTTTCTGTAATTTGGAGCTTTCTGGGTTACAGATCCCATACCTTTAATTATATTTCCCCTATGCCTATTTTAGACAGTGGGGCTAGAGAGGGCCAATAAGAGACTTTCTAGCAGGTCTCCTCGGTTACCCAGACTTCCTATATTCCGGAATAACTTTGTCATTTTGTAGGCCATACCAATTTACGTACAGATATCCCCAATCTACCATACTGGTTAAGCCACACCCCTTTTGGACATCAGCACCTCACTCGGGGGTATTGCTGTAAAGTTTGAATGTGGGAAAACAATGTCCCCGTGTAATTCAGACACACTGTGTGTATCCCTGTACATATGTAACCCTATAAGGACTCCTGGAATATATTCAACACAGCCATTATGGCATCTTGTTGGATTGGAATGACTCTTTGACTTGAAACGGCACCAATCACATTCTAATTGTACGCAGAGCCAGCCTTTCGCTTTTGGGAGACTCACAGGCGGCCCTTTTTGGCTTTGCCGATAATAGCAACTGCCAGTCCAGTCAACAGGAAAGGCCTCTGGTTGCACATGATGATCTTAACCCCATCTCCAAGGCACACAAAACCAGACATTAAGTCCACATTAAAGGAGAAGTAAAGTGTAAAATAGAATAAGGCTAGAAATGCGGTATTTTGTATACTAAACATAAACATGAACTTACTGCACCACAAGCCTAATCAAACAAATGATTTATGCTTTCAAAGTTGGCCACAGGGGGTCACCATCTTGTAACTTTGTTATACAGCTTTGCAAGACCAAGACTGTGCACATGCTCAGTGTGATCTGGGCTGCTTAGGGATCGTCATAAATGATCAAAACAGCACAAGTCAAATAATATCTGCCAGAAGCCAATACAGCAAGACTGATTAATAATCAGAATATACAGACTGCACTGGGCCCTGTGTTGTCATGTAATCTAATGTGGATTTTATACTTTTTGTATTGTTTAATACAAACTTTCTCCAACTCTGCAGAACCAGTGGCTGCGGCAAAATAATTCTCCAAATAGAATCCCAGTTTATCTGTTTAAATTTGGCTCCATGATCTTTGTCCCTGCAGCTGGAGTTGGAAACAGTAAAGGGGATGTAAAGACAAAAATAAAATCCAATACAAATCTTTACACAGTCGCCGACTGCTCTACAGGGAAACAAACAAAGCTGCTTGAGTTCTGCATGGCTGGGAAGTAAGGTGGGGCTCCCCCTGCTGTACATAAGTATGATTGTTTCCCTGCAGAGCAGTTAGGGACTGTCTGACAATTTCTATCCACAGCAGTAAATGAAGGGAGAATTTCACAGCATACAGTCAGGTTTCTTATAAAAACGTTCCACATTTTTTAATTAAAGTATATTGGAGATAAGTTTCTTTTACATTAAAAAAAAGTTTTTTTTGCCTTTACATGCCCTTTAAGGATCCATTCTGACCTGCACACTGGGGACATTAGTAGCGGACCCTTAGCTTTCTGCTCATGGGGTCTCTGCACAACAGCACCCGTTGCATCATGGTTAGGAGTGTGATGTAACGAGTCAGGCTGCTATATAGGGTGCCATTGAGCCTAGTTTCACTGGCGTTTATGTACCTTAGGATCTGTCTCGACAACGAGTTTGGGATTAATATTGAGTTGTGTGTGAGTGTAGCCGTTGCTAATAATGGCAGTGGGAGGAATATGCTGAATATAAATGTACAAATTTAGCTCCTCTGACACCCAAGATGCCTCCCCGTTTGCCTCCCCAGCCCCTCGCTCGCCGCCCGCACTTTTATCCGGAGCCGCAGAAATATATCTATTTTTGTGCAATTCCTCTTCTTTGTGCTGTGATATCTACAAATCATTTCCTTTTGTGTTTGTATATTTCTCCTTCATTAGTGCTGTGTGAAGGGTGATTAGATCCTTCAGACATTTTACAGGGGTTAAACGTTGATTAAGATTTAATTATTACTGTAAATAGCTCGGAACGGCATATGGTGCAAAAACCCCACATATGTGCATTGGAAATAATGAAGTGCTATTTCCCATGATGCTCTCCATGCGCTTTAACAGCTTTGCTTAAGGGTTGCGTCGCACCTCGTGCTTCTCCCACCTAGCTCTGCAGCTTCTTGGCTCCGCACCCCAAACCCACAACTCCCTGCGCCTCCCAAACATTCAGTATTGCCACTATTCCCTGCTAATTATAACATATTCCTGAACTTTTCCGTCAGCTCCCAGCTCACTAAATCAAGTTTCTGTCTGGGTATAACGAGCTCTGTGTATCACTTTGTGTCTATAGTTCATACAGTATTTAGCTGTGAGTCTATAAATATTGTGTGGGTGGCTGTTAGAAATACTTGAATGCAGAATATGTTGGCACTTTGTGAACCTGACAGATTTTTATATTTCTCTTATTTTTAAGATTGAGACCTCCCGGCTGGAGCCAGAAATAGCGGCCAGAACCAGCTCCAGAACCGTGGTCTACAACAAAGGACTGTAAGAGGCACAGGTTCATCTCCGCTTAATACAATGGGACACCTCTCTGACCTGCACATGGGGGAGGAGACCACTCTCAGCTGGGGGGCGGAGTTAACATAGTTATCACCTCCCCATGGTAGGGGTCACTTTTAACAAGGAAGATGATAAATGGCACAATGTGGTACTGACATTTTTAGGAATTAGACTTAAATACAATTCACTCAGCAACTCACTGCATGAAATGTTCATTATTCATTAACGAAGAGCCGGGTCATATCATTTCATTCCTATTAAGCCCATGGCCAAATGGCACTCACTGCTGAGCAGCATCTAATTACTTCTATAATGAGACTTACAACAGCCAGGGTTCCATGTGCAACCACGTTCCTGTACCCAGGGTTCCACGCCATGTTCAACCACTTTCCTACAGCCAGGGTTCCATGTGCAGCCACATTCCTGTACCCAGGGTTCCATGCTATGTTCCTACAGCCAGGGTTCCATGCCATGTTCAACCACGTTCCTACAGCAGGGTTCCATGTGCAACCACGTTCCTGTACCCAGGGTTCCATGCCATGTTCCACTATGTTCCTACAGCCAGGGTTCCATGCCATGTGCAACTACATTTCCCTGTATCATGTGCCCAGTGTCTCTGCTTACCTAATAACCTATCCAGATAGAAGAAAAGCCACAGAATGTTCCATTATGATAGAATGTCCCACGGTTGCTTTGAGTTTCTCACATATTCTATAATATAATAATAAGAAGCTAATTTGCATAACTAACCTGGATCTGGTTCCAGCTTTGCCTGTAATGAGCCTTAAACTCAGGGCCAGTGATGTCATAGGTACGTATGCTTCAGGGGGTCTCCTGCACCTGAATCAATGTCCATTTATGATGGGGTCCATGGATGGCAAGTGTAACTAGTGGCCCAGTGTTACAGCTGTGCCAACTTGCCGTGTTTCTCAGAGACGAGAGAGACATTCCCGTGAGTCTGGACTGTCATGTGGCTCCAGTTGGACACGTTTGGCCAAAATGAAAGAAGCAGCCGATGTGTGGTCTTGTAGCCACGGCTTGTTATAGGGTGGGCATCAGCCGCAGACATGGAGTGTTGTAGGTGGGGGGCTGCTGGAATCATGGCGTGTGACTTCCAGTGCCTCAATGTCAGCACAAGGCAACTTCACTCTCCACGGGGCTGACACTCTAATTACTGGTGCAAGACATACAGAGAGGAACATTCTGTAGGTGGGATTCAAACTCAGGTTCAAGTTCAGGTAAATAAATAATCTTTTACCCCAAATCATTTTCCTGTATGTCGCCCCCTGTGCTTGTGTTTATGGCAAATCTCATACCAGCAAATCACTGTATCTGAGCTCAGCCAATCAGCAGAGGCCACTAATTAGTACACAATGAAACTCTAGGCCGACCAACTGCAGGCCCGCAGGCTAATTGCAATCCTACTATGAGATACACTCGCTGGGGATTCCCTGTATATTTGGGGTGAGTTGATATTAATTATGATACAACTAATAATCATACGGCACATAATTAATTAATTGCTGAGTAATTAGCCAGCCGGGTGCATTGCCTGGGACTCACCACCCAAATATTCCATCAGCTGAACCCAATTAATTACTCTGTGTGTTAATTACTCAGCAGAGGGGGCAACATGGAAAATCACAACTGGGGGGGCGCCTTTCTGCCTCCAGAATTCTCCGACCCCTTATACACACCCCACTATTACACACACCCCCCTCCGACCCCTTATACACACCCCACTATTACACACGTCCCTCTCCGACCCCTTATACACACCCCACTATTACACACGTCCCCCTCCGACCCCTTATACACACCCCACTATAGGACCAGTAGGATTTGCTTGAACCCCATAGATTAGACTGATGGTCTTTTGGTGTAATTGGTAGAGGCAGAAATGTAGCTGTTGCTGCTGTTGTTGGACTACAATTCCCAGCATTCACACAGGGTCGTATTCAGCAAGTCTATCCCTGGGCACTAGCGCTGCAGAGCATTGTGGGTATAGAATGTGCCGGCAGTTCTTGTCTGATGAGCAATTGGTATCCCTGATATATCGATATTAATGTATAATTAATGCTCCACTTGTCACTCAGCTCTTCTATGGGCACTGGGGCACATTTGTTATTTAGTCACTGGCTCTGTTGCCCTGGGGCTAATATTGGCTAATACATCACTAGTCCTGTGCAACGAGAGGGAGGGGCATATAATTGCCCTGTAGGAGGTAATTGCCCCTGTGAGTGGGGTCAGTGGGATGAAATGACTTTACTTCCCAATTGCCCTCTGATCCCTCTCCTGTCCAGGGCTAATAGGACTGGGTGTATAGTAGCCGTGCAACAGGAGCCCCCCAATGTGTCCAAGTCCCATCACTGGGGCACCTGGGAAATGCCAGCCGCAAAGCACTCTGGGAGATCTCTTTCTCAGTGGCGCTTTAATGTTGGGGTCCCCTGTCTAGTAACCCATAGCAACCAACAGCCATTCCCTTACACCCCCCGGAGAAGAGTTGGAACATTCCATCCCTGAGACCAATGAGGAGACGCCAACCCTAATTGCACGTGGCAGGGATAGGGTTAACAGATGGAGTCCAGGTGCTGTAGGTGCGTCCGTTTGTACTTCTGGATCAGTTTCCAGTTCAGCCGGTCCCTGTCAGTTTCTATCCGACCCGTCAGAGCAGGTCTGTGTCTCTGTGCAACTGTCACACCTGGGCTGGGGATTAAATGTCAGCAATTAGCCGCCTGTTTAACCTACTCACTGCCTGGGGGGAACATGTAGCTGCTCAGCACCTCTCTGCTTTCATCATCCCTAGGGTCAGTGACCCCGGCCAGACAAAAGCTTTGTTTATACACAAGTTATTGTCACACCCCCAACTACTCTGCCCTCAAACGGTAATAACCAGCCCCAAGTATAGGAATATATCCAGCCCCTGCCTTCCCTACACCCCCCAATATGTTACATCAGACACTGCCAGTTCATTCCCAATCTGTCTGTCCCCAACATTCCTGACCCGCTCTATAAATCACGGACCCAGTTAAAGGTAAGTGGCTCGTGTCTGCTTGTGGCCCTAATGGGCAGGGACAGCTCCAAATAAACAGGATCCAACTTGTTCCAAATTCTCCAGCCCCCAATCTGTCCAGCAGTGAATTCCAGAGAAGCATCGGCATAAAATACTTCCATGGACTTCAACCCCTCATCATCATCATTTCTGCTTCTCTTCTGTGTTGCCTGGGATGGCAGGATTCTACTGACTCGCTCAGGGGTTCAACAGAGATCACCCCAAACATACAACTGCCCATCCATCAGCTGAAGATGCAGCTCCAGGGGTACCCAGGGTACAAATAAACACTCACCCCAAATCTCCCCCTAACTGACCTTCAGACTGGGCCCCCTTAGCTCATAACAAGTTACAGCACCCGGAACTTCTACCTGCAACTCACAGGGTACAGCAGGTTTTTGTGGGTAACCCTCGGGTATCCACGGGTACCAGACCTGCTGCAGGACTCTACCCCAACACACCCACTGGAGGTTTCCCTTACACCATAGGGATCACTTGAGCATTTGCACATCTGGGGATCATTATAACACAAGCGATTTCCATGGACACAATTTCCTTGATCTCCTGGGCCTGGCGGCATTCACCCACATGTCTATAGAGAGAGTGAAGCTCCGTGTCCTCGGGGAACATGATCTCAGTAATGGGGGATTTGGAGCAAACCAATGAGAGCTCATATTCAGGAGACATCTTACCCAACTGATGTGTTTGATGAGACCATTCCATTTTCTATTGTTCTACGTACACTTGTGTTCAGAATAATAGCAGTGAGAGTAAAGCTCAAAATCCTTATAACCAGTTTTATTTCCATACACACAAATGCATTGGGAACACTGCACATTGTATTCCAAACCAAAACATGAAGAAAAATGGCTGAAATGTGTGTTATTCCTTTAGAGAAAGTGAAGGGAATATTAGTCCCTCATTGTTCTTTCCCAACTCATTGACGTTTGTGTTGCTTGGAATGAGGGAACTAATATTGAGTTGTATAACAGTGTTTGTGCTGCACATCTGTTGTATGGACTCCACCAACTTCCAACAACCTCTTCCACAATTCCAAATGCATTTCTTGCTTTTGCCTCACACCCTATGTCACCCCACTAGTTTTCTATTGGATTGGGGGGCTATAATGTCAATCTTGTTGGGGTGGAACCAAGATGTTGCTCAGTTACTGGGGTGTTTGGGTTGTTGTCCCCCCATTTCAAGGACATTTGCTCTTGGGCATAAGGCAACATGACAAGTATTTGGATTGAAACTGATCCATGATCCCTGGTATAAAGGGATAAATAGTATGAGAAACTCCCCCATATCATGATACTTGTGCTTCACTCTGTACTGGGGCTTCAATTCAGTGTTTGGGGGGCGTCTGACAAACTGTCTGTGGCCCCTACACCCAAAAAGAACAATCTTGTTTCATCAGTCCACAAAATATTGTGTCATTTCTCTTTAGGCCAGTCAGTGTGTTCTTTGGCTAATTGTAAGCTCTTCAGCCCACTTCTTTTTTCAACAATGGGACATTGCGGGGGCTTCTTGCCGATAGCTTGACTTCACACAGTCACTTCTAATTGTAACAGTATCACAGGGAACTTTACTCCTTCTTTCATCTTCCTACAGCTGATCATTGGCTGAGTCTTTGCCATTTTGGCTATTCTTCTATCCATTCCAATGGTCACTTTCCCTTTTCTTCCACATCTTTCAGGTTTTGGTTCCATTTTCAAACATTTGAGATCATTTTAGCTGAGCAGCCTCTCATTTTCTGCACTTCTTTATGTTTTCCCCTCTCCAATCAACTTTTTAAGTCATCAATCAAAGTCGTCTGTTCTTCTGAACAATGTGTGGAAGGAGCCATTTGAGTGAGAGTTTCAGAGAGAAATGCTCTATAACAGCAGCACAACATTTAAATACGGCCTGAATTGACTCTTCTTTTTCCCCAGAATGAATGAACTCACTAATTGAACCCTACGCTGCTATTATTTGGAACAATTAATGATTCAATAACACAGAGTCCGCATACATGTCATGACTGTTGGGTCTGTTGGGTTTCTATGACTCTACTACACCTACTAGTAAATTATTTGTGATGTATAAATATAATTTCTACCAAAACCAGTGATCGATCAGGTTAGTGATGTCACGCTGCTCTTATTCTGAACACAAGTGTTTATATCTATATTTCTATATATCAGCAGAGTTGGAAAACCTTCGTGGTGGACCCACCATCTCCTTGTGACCACAACAACGTCTCAGCTTGATGTTTCCAGATGATTTTTATTAAGACACAAATTAAACATTTAATTGGTAATAACTACTTCTTTTTTTGCATCAGAAAAAGTAAAATAGGGGGCGTGGCCTGGAATCTGAGAGAGATGGCGGCTTGAATCCGCAGCTCCGTCTAAAAAGCCCACCTAAAGCCTACATAAGCCCCTCGTGTCCTGCCATACATCCACCGCAATAACAGCCGGAGTAGCCCTGAGCCTCCCGATATTTAATACAGGCACCCAGGAGCACAGATGGACAGTCCGCTCCGGGAAGATCTGCAGAGAGGCTAGTGCGCAGATTATCCTGTGTGGCCATTACTCAGCGCGGCACCAACAGCCGACTTCATTGCCCGCAGAGTTCCTACACACCAGAGCCCCAAAAAAAACAACTGAGGCGGGTGTAACGCTTATTCAGGAATTGGGAAGCCAAACCTGGGGAGAGCGGTTGTGAGGTGAGTGAGGCCCAGGCGCACCGACCACATGGGGGCACACAAGAAGGCACACCAGGCCCTTAAGCCCTCAATAGAAACTGAGCACCAGGACCCTCCGGAAGTCAGTCGGAGAGCCTTTATACTTTCTGCCAGGTGTGAGTCGCAGCATAATATTTTACTATAAAGGCAGCGCAGAACACCTTGAATGCTACAATAGGTAGGCCAGAAATTGGCCATTCCCCAGGATAACCCCTTCATAAGCACTGTCTCGCACAGCTGCAGGGGAGCTACCAAGAAGGTGTAAACTCAAACCTGAGACTCAGAATCCCCACAAGGAAGAGGCCTCCTCCAGTTCATATACCGCAGTGCAAATAGAAGATGCACCACCTTATCTTCAGGCACCTCCTGCGGATTCCTCCGAGATAGAGACATGGGATCCCAATGACCAGGACATAATGGCATAGCCGGAGGGTGGGACTTACCTGTTGAGGGGTCAATGGCCGCAAGACTGCTTGATGGAGGACATTACACCTCTTACACCAAAAACGGTGAACTTTGACTACTACCTAAATACAGCGACGCAGAGATGGACTATACACCCAACTCAGCCATACATCAACAGACTGATAAAAGCTGAGTTCTGGGAGACCAGACTCTGAAAACAAAGACTGAGTATTCCCTGAACTGCCCAATATCACATTGACAAACCAAGAACATACCAATAGAGGATCAAACTAAATTGAGATACCTGAAGTTAAATATATGCTAGTTTGATCAGTTTTACACGCAGACAGACAGGCTCTCATAGACAGGCTCCCTATTTCCACTCTGATGCAGGAGACCATTGGAACCACTTGGAACCCCATGAACAATACAGGAATATACAAAAGCAGGGACATATTGATCCTCATGTGGACTCATTTTGATTAAAGATAAACTAGTTCCAAGTAGTTAGTTAGTAATTGATAATGTTAGAGTTAAGAATCTAGGGTGTTAAAATATTTTACCCTTTGGACACAGGGTATTGACAAAATAAATATATGGTGGGGTACACGGACTGGATTCCCTGTTAGACTCCAATCCATAACCCCCCCCAATTTTAGGTTTTCCTAGCGGGGTGCAACAAAACTGCTCCCCCCTCTTTTTATCAGGAACCTTCACAAATCTCCTATTTTGGGAGATAATACGTTAATTAATTTGATATTTGTGTTGTTTATTACTGTCTACCCCCCCCTTTTTTATCCTCAAACCTCACTGATTCAGGATCTCACTTTGTGATTCTACAATTTTATCAGTATTGTTTTCTCTTTTATTTTAATATACTTGCCCCCTTTCTCTATCCTTACCTTCCCCTCTCTCCTCTTTCTAACACTTACTACTGTTCAATTTCTCCTTACGCTCTGATTTCTCCTTATTACCAACCTATTACCTGGGTGACATAGAGATCCCTCAAGAACCAACCGAGATGGACCCGCGGATACCCCCAGACTCGCGCCCATTTGATCTGAAGGAAGAGCTCGCGTAATGTCAATGGCCTCAATGTACCACATAAACACACCATGGACTTCTCTGATTATTTTAAATTAAAAATGGACGTCTTTCTGCTGCAGGAGACAAACTTCAGTAAAACTTAATCACCCAAATACATATCAAATACTACCCCCAAGTTTACTTCGCAAACTCAACCACAAAAACTAAAGGGGTGGCTATTCTTATCGCAAAACAGGTGAAATTTCAACTTAATCAGAAATATATAGACCCTGATGGCGGCTTTATTATTTTAACCGGACATCTCCAGAATCAGTTGACTACGCTTGTCTCAGTATTCGCCCCTAACACCTCCAAACAGAATTTTTTTTAACAAACTCTCAGAAATCTCGGAGGTCAGAGTCATAGTAGGAGGAGACTTCAATAGGACCATAAATAACAATGTAGATAGATCACGGGACATTTTAGACAGTCATCCAGCATGAACGACAGAGGCACAAAGTACACAAAGGAGGAGACACTGGTAGACGTATGGAGAGAGAAACATCCCATAGACAGAGATTATACTACTCCACGGCTCATGCCACTTACTCACGCATAGATTTTATATTCTCTCAACCCACATTATTACAATACATTCACTCTGCTAAAATTCACGACATTACTTGGTCAGATCATGGCTTGGTGGAAGCGATTTTTACCCCCAGGACAAGGTCAGAGGGTGCGGCAACTGGAGACTAAATGACTCCCTACTACTAGAAAGGGATATCTGTCAGGAAATAAGTAACATAACTAAAGAATATTTCCAAAATAATACCCCAGATGATACCTCCCTGGCTATCAGGTGGGACCAGTGTTGGACTGGGATGCCAGGGGCCCACCAGAAAACTACTACAAAAGACTATGGGTCCACTTTCCAAACTATTATTCCTCCTTTCCTTAACCTCTTTATTCTCCTAGTCTTTTATGTCTTGCTATATTCTTCTTATATCTACTTCCTATAGTCTTCCATTATTAAGCATTTTTAAGAAATAGGTAATGACCATGAAATAGGCATGAAATAGGCTGAATGGTTAGAAGCAAGAGGCCCACCGGGAGTTTTCCTGGTATCCCCGTGGGCCAGTCCGACACTGGGTGGGACACTTATGAAGCAGTAATTAGAGGGATCTTGATCAAACATACATCCAAAATAAAAAGAATCAAACAGAGCAGATTAAACAACTATCCCAAAAATGACATGTTGTGGCCACAGCACATATAAAAAATCCAACTCCAGAAAACGACTGGGACATACGAACCACGAGAAGACAGTTAATACAAGCAATCTGGGATAAAGCAGCCTACACTATGCGTAAAACGAAATATCAATACTATGAATACGCAAACAAGCCCCACACAAAGTTAGCACACAAACTGAGAGTTGTACACTCCACACAAACCATACATGCCATTAGGACCTACACAAGGAATGTAACACGAGATACAAAACAAATTCTCCATATGTTCAGTCGTTTTTACACAAAACCCCAGAAGCTAATTTAGCTAGAGAATCCAGCTTCTTGTCTGAATGGACTCCACCCCAACTCACCAAGGAGGAACAAAATATGCGAGCTGCACCCATAGAAATGGAAGAAATAGAGAATGTGATTAAGATCTCCAAGGCAACGAAGGC
The DNA here is from genome assembly GCF_017654675.1 of Xenopus laevis. Lineage (NCBI taxonomy): Eukaryota > Metazoa > Chordata > Amphibia > Anura > Pipidae > Xenopus > Xenopus laevis. The sequence continues at coordinate 2,701,034 of NC_054372.1, read as the reverse complement.
CCCGGGCCCAGATGGCTACACGGCTAGATACTACAAGAAATTTGATAAACTCTTAGGCCCAAATTTGAAAGACCTCTTTCAATCACTTCTCAAGAGATCACCCTTAACAAAACATATGGAATCAGCAACCATAACAATGATACTGAAACCAGGAAAAGACCCCCATAACTGCGATAGCTACTGACCGATCTCATTGATAAATACTGATATCAAAATGTTTGTGAAAATATTGGCTAATAGGCTCACTACACTCCCCAAAATAATTCATAGGGACCAAGTGGGGTTTGTACCAGGTCGACAGGCAGCAGATGCCATACGCACGCGATCGACTTGATTAGCTTAACCTCTAAATCACCCACCTCCTTCTGTCTCTAGATGCACAAAAAGCATTTGATAGGGTCGATTGGAGCTACAGTATATGTTTGCAGTTCTGGGAAAACACAGTATACCACATCCATTCCTCACAGGACTTAGGCAGCTATATGATACTCCCTCAGCAAGAGTACTCAGCTTGGGTCTTTTATCTGAACACATTGAGATAAAGGGAGGGACACGTCAAGGTTGTCCCCTCTCCCCTCTTATTTTTGCATTATCCTAAGAACCCCTGGCCAATGCCATTAGATCCAACCCAGACTTTAGAGTTTTCCAGGTGGAGCATAAAATCAATCTGCGGATAATATCCTCCTCGTACTTACATCTCCCCACGCTACTTAATCTAGTACAGACCCTGGAACAGTTCCAAAAGTTTTCAGGATACAAAATCAATGGTACAAAGACTCATGCTCTCATTCTGAAAATGCCCAAACCAGAATTGAAACTACTCCAGCTCAATTTTGATTGTAAATGGGAAAGTGAACACTTAGAATACTTGGGTATCAACCTCACACCCTCCTACGACACTTTGTATAAGGCAAATTACCCCAAACGGATAGACAAACTTAGAAAAGACCTATCTATCTGGCATACCTATCACCTTTCTCGGTTCGGCAGAATAGCGTCGGTAAAGATGACACTGTTGCCCCGACTCCTATATCTTCAGGACTTTACCAATAACTTTCCCTGATAAAATTGCTCTTTCATTACAAAAAGCTATTTCGGATTTTATTTGTTGAGGGAAAAGACCCAGAATTAAAGCGACAATTATGATTAAGCCAAAAACATTATGAGGCCTGGGAGTCCCACATATACACAGATACTATGGGATTACATAGCTATTAAGATGAAATTGACCACAAGTAGCACTAGATATAGGACTATCTTCTGTAATAAGAGTTTCCTACCAGAATGTCATCTACTAGACTTTCAACCATGGATAGCCACAAACATCCACAACTTTATCGTTCCAACAACATAAGGAGCAACTTAACATCCCCCACTCGCAATTTTTCCGTTATCTACAAATCAGACACTATGTAGACGCCGAAATCAAAACCCAGAACACCCAGACCATGACATACTTTGAATCGATTTGTATCAAACGCTCATACCCAGCACATTTGGTTTCACTATTGTACAGCCAACTGTCATCAGACACAACTGACACCCATCAGATCTATATGACAAAATGGGAAACAGACTTAAATCTCCCAATCTCAAATAAGACATGGTCATATATTTGGGACAGCGCCAAAAAAACATCTATATGCGCAACTACCAGCGAAAGAGCGTATCAAATTATTTTTCGATGGTACTACACCCCATCATGCGTAAGTAAATTTAGTGGTAATCCGGAACTGCTTTAGAGGCTGTAGCAAACAAGGGTCTTTTTTACACATATGGTGGTCCTGTACAGTGGCCCAAGAGTTCTGGAAGATGGTAGCCACTCTACGCAGCACTATTACAGAACTCCACAAACATTGAAAATGAGACCATAAACTCTAAACAATCCCATAAACGAGCTACACATATCCTGACAGCAGCAAGATCTCTCTTGGGACAAATTGGAAAAGACCACAATTACTCGGCCGGCAACCGCTGATAACCAAAGTGAACTGGACCCGAGCGTTGGAATGTATCAGAGACAGGCTTCTACATAGGAGCTACGAGAGGGAACTGGAGTGGTATCCATGGACCCAACTTCTGGAGAACTTACAACCCGGACCTCAACCCGAGGCTTCTAGAGCTACTTGAGCAACATCACAAACAAGATGTAGTCTGCTAATAACATACTGACTTCCAAGTAACTATCTCTCCCGTTAAATCTTTCTCTCCCCTTTTCCTCTTTCTCCCATTAACTGCCCCCCCCCGTTCCTTCTCTAAATGCCAGCTGCAAGATTAATACTGAAACGTCCTACCTCGAGAGGTCATGGGAAATGACCGAATATGGAAATGTTTCACAAGGAACGACAAACTTGCCGCTGAATACATGTTGTGCTTTATGGCATTTTTTTTCATTTATTTGTTACAATGAAAACCAATAAAAATATTAAATATCAAAAAAAAAAGAAAAAGTAAAATAAATTAAAAATTAACAAAAAGGGAGAAAAAACTAGACAGAGGACAGGTGAGCGGTTTTGCTTGTGGCTGACAGAAGTCCATGAGAGAATCAGCCATAGGGTGGAGCAGTCCCACCTCTTCACAGAACAAGTGCACGTGTTCCTCCTCCTCCTCTCGGGGGTTAATCCTGCACCCCTTGAGCCTAAGTGTTAGCAGGTCTCTATTGTCCTCCTCGGCATCTGAGCTTGTCTGGATTCTGTGTCAGTGAAATCCTTGAGTGTTTGTCTCCAGTCTCATCTTGACATTGACTCTCATAACTGACCCAACTAGTCATTGGAGGTGACATCAATGTCTTCCCCATTGGGCTGTTTGGTGGCCATTCTCCACCGGTTGATGTGATGAGACCCTTTCTTCTTCTGATCACAATCTGGACCTTCCTCTTCCAACTTCTGCCTTTTGTATTTTGTCCTTCTGTTCTGGAACCAAACCTTCACCTGGTGGGACAGAGCAGAGGGAATGAGCTGGTTGGGAGATGGAGTTGAGTTGAAACTTGCAGTCTACACAATGGGGTTTCATCATGAACACATTTGCATTGTGGGTAATGGACATAATAAATGAATGGACAATGTTCATATTGAGAAGTTCTCTCTTAATCTTTTCTGTGCTTGTTGTTGTAGCACAACAGAAGTGAATAAAACCATATATTTCAGAGGGAATGTTCTGGGTGAGAACTCAGCGTGATATCAATTATACACATTGACTAATTCCAACATATTCAGTGTGAGCCACAAACTCTAATTTGGCCACAATCCATGGGAACGAGAAAATACAAACTGCATATTAATACTCCAGCGCCCGCACTTCCTCTCCCACTCACGTCTCTAGTGGGGAAGAGACAGAACTGATTCACCTGTGGAGCAGGGTCACCTCCATCTCTTTACCTTCCATTCATAGTGTGTGTGATAGGGACTTTAGATTGCACAGATATGTCTCACAGGTCATGAGGATGTTTCTGATAGTATTATGTGGGGGAGCTGTTATTTCCCAGCATCCTCAGCTCCACATTGGCCTCACTGTCTCACACTGGATCCCCCAAACAATCTATATGGTTTCTACGCAGAGCAGTGAATCCTATAGAACAAAGGGTCTTTATAGAGGGGCCACTGTATGTTCAGCTGCTTCTCCCCCAGCAGGATTGGGGCTACAACACCTTCCACTGGGTCTGGGGCATCTGTTACCCCTTCTGATACTGAGCGGGGAATTGACAGCATTGTGACAATAATATAATCTTGTTCCCTTTCTATTGCCCTTTGTTACTCACTATCATTTCCTTTTGTTACCCTGGATGACAGTTACTCTTTATTAGTTCCTGTTGTATCTCTGTATTACTCTCCTTTGTTACTATACATTTCCCTTACTTCTCTTCTTGCATTTCCCATCATTACTCTTAGGGGCAGATTTACTAAGCTCGAGTGATGGTTCGAATTTCAAAGTAACTTTTTGGGTACTTCGACCATCGAATAGGCTATATTAGACCATTCGACTTCGATTCGAAGTAAAAATTGTTCGACTATTCGACCATTCGATAATCAAAGTACTGTCTCTTTAAAAAAAACTTTGACTTCATACTTCGCCAAATTAAAGCTACCGAAGTGCAATGTTAGCCAATGGGGACGTTCCACAGCACTTTTCTAAGTTTTTTTTGGTCGAATCGAAATCCTTCCATCAATCGCTAAAAATCGTTAGAATCATTCGATTCAAATGATTTAATCGTTCTATTAGATCAATCGAATATGCTAAAAAATCCTTCGACTTCGATATTCGAAGTCGAAGGATTTCAATTCGAGGGTCGAATTTCAAAGTTCTTTTAACTTCGTAATTCAACCCTTAGTAAATCTGCCCCTTAATATTCCTTTTTAAATATTGCAACATTCCCTCTAGTTACTCTGTATTCATTTCCTTGGTTACTCTGAAATTATTTCCTTAATTTCATCTGAATTACTGCCCATAGTTACTCTGTATTACTTCCCGTAGTTACTCTGTATTACTTCCCTTAGTTACTCTGTATTACTTCCCTTAGTTACTCTGTATTACTTCCCGTAGTTACTCTGTATTACTTCCCGTAGTTACTCTGTATTACTTCCCTTAGTTACTCTGTATTACTTCCCTTAGTTACTCTGTATTACTTCCCTTAGTTACTCTGTATTACTTCCCTTAGTTACTCTGTATTACTTCCCATAGTTACTCTGTATTACTTCCCTTAGTTACTCTGTATTACTTCCCTTAGTTACTCTGTATTACTTCCCTTAGTTACTCTGTATTACTTCCCTTAGTTACTCTGTATTACTTCCCGTAGTTACTCTGTATTACTTCCCGTAGTTACTCTGTATTACTTCCCTTAGTTACTCTGTATTACTTCCCTTAGTTACTCTGTATTACTTCCCTTAGTTACTCTGTATTACTTCCCTTAGTTACTCTGTATTACTTCCCTTAGTTACTCTGTATTACTTCCCTTAGTTACTCTGTATTACTTCCCTTAGTTACTCTGAATTGATTCCCTTTGTTACTCTGAATTACTTCCATTAGTTACTCTAAATGAATTCCCTAAGTTACTCTGAATGAATTCCCTTATTTACTCTGTACTATTTCCGTTTGTTACTCTGAATGAATTACTCTGGTACTCCCTGTCATTTCTAGTTGTTAATGTAATTGTAGTATAATAATTTCACTGGTACTCCCTAACATTTTTAGGTGTTAATATTTTTGTAGTATCATTTCTCTGGTACTCCCTATCATTTCTAGTTAATATATGTGTAGTATCATTTCTCTGGTACTCCCTATAGTTTCTCTTTGTTACTCGTCATGTTTCTACATGATTTCTCTGGTACCTACTGGCATTTCGGTTACTCTATATTAGTTCTCTGTTACTTGCTGTCGCTTCAGCTGTTACTCTTGTTACTCTTTCTCATTTTTCTGGTACTCCCTTTTGTTTATCATTGTTACTCTCTATAATCTTTGTTACTCTTTTTCTATTTGTTACTCTATTTAATTTCTCTTTAGCTTTCTCTCATTTTTGTTGGTGACATATTTTTGTTTTTGTTTGTTACTTATGTATCATTGTTACTTTTGTGACTCCCTATAATTTCCCTTTGTTTCTCTAGATCGTTCCAATTTATTTATTGGCGCCTTAAAAGTATATGTTAGTAATAATTCTGATAATATTCAGTTTCATTGATGTTTGTTACTTTTTCTGTGGTGTAGAATAGTGATGTGCGGGTCAGTGTTTTCCTGACCCGTACCCGACCCTAACCCGCCCTGCTCCAGCCCGCACCCGCGCTTCCGGGGTCCTTTTATAGACCCGCGCCGACCCGCCGATGACGTCACAAAAGGGGCGGGGCGAGCATACGCAAGACTATAAAACCGGAAGCCGGCATTTGAAGGTGGCTTCCTACTGTGGCTTTAAGACAGTTGTAGAAATAAATACCTATGGTGACGGATATGTTTGTGCCTGCGTGTATGTAGTCAGAACTAATGGTGCAGAGAAAAGCAAGGGACAGACATTTGTGGGTGGGGTGAGTGTGGTGGGTGGGGCTACCCATACTCTGCCCACACACAAGCGCCTGCTTTACAATCCTCAACCAGCAGGTGGAGCAAAATCCCTGTCCTTTACGCTACACTCAGTAGGCCAGTTTGCTGTGTTCAATAGACCAGTTCCTTATATTATATGATCCTGCAGAGCTGCTGATTGTTGTAGTTCAAGCACAGGTTCTGAATTCTGCACCTCAGCTTTAACTTGCCCTTCCCACAAAGACACAGAAGCCGAACGTTCACAAAGAAAAGGAAAGTCAGACATTGGAATCATTTCATATGAGAGGAGGATGATACAGGTGATACTCAGTCTCATTTATCCACAGTTTTCTGTCCTTGGGCCTTTTTATCTGTCAAATTGTAATTTATACAGACGTCACCCCTGCGAGGCAAATGTCCCCCAATATCTGCCTGATTTGCATAGCGATTAGAGCGCCAGCCAATGGGGAGCCAACACTCTCACCCCTCCCATCAATATGCAAATAAATCTGCTCTCAAACTGGCGGATAAGCCAAATGTTTATATTCCTGGCCCAGGAGGGGAAGAAACTGTCACTTTAGAGCAGCGTAAGGTGAAGAGAGACAGAGAGAGAAAGACAGAGAGAGAGAGAGACAGAGAGAGAGACAGAGAGAGACAGAGAGAGGACAGTGAGGATCATGGGGGTTACATGGAAACAGACACTTGACAAAAGTTGAAATGATAGGGAAGGGTTGAACTACAACTCTCAGCAGTGAAGGCTTTGGGGCGCCATTAACATTCTCATATTATTCTCCCCTCCCCCCCGGTGCCAGTGACAGAACCGTAGAAAAGCCCCACAATGAGGGGCAGATTTATCGAGGGGCAGATTTATCAAGGGGCAAATTTCAAATTGAAAAACGTCGAAATTCGAATTAAAAAAGACCGACCGAAATTAAGGCAAAGTTTTTTTTTTTTTGGTCGAATAGGTCCGTTTTCAATCAAATAGGTAATAATAATAATCGGACGAATCGAAGGAATATCGCATCCGATCGAATTGGATTCGAAGTTTTTAAAAAAACCAAAGTCCACCGATTAACTCCAATAGGTTACAACAGCAATTCGGCAGGTTTTAGATGGCCAATGGTCGAAGTTGAATTTTTAAAGAGACAGTACATGATAAATTTAGAAATTCGAATTTTTGAATTGTTTTCAAATTCGAATCGAATTTGGACTATTCCCTAGTTGAACTACACAAAAAATAGCTGGAAATTCTAATTATTTCAATTCGAAAATTCACCTTGACCTTTGATACATCTGTCCCTGAATAACTGCTGAGCGGTTACTCACCGGCAGAGAATACCGGATTCTGTGCCGCCATGTGTTTGGCCTAATTACCTGCCTATGACTGTAATTAGCCCAGTGGGTTTAGTTGTTTTAATATATTGTAGTAGAAAAAGTCAATTTGCCAATATGTTGGGGCCCTTAAAGGGATTGTTCACCTTCAAACAACTAGTTGGTTTCAGACAGATCACCAGAAATAACCACTTTTTCCAATGACTTTCTATTTTCTTTGTGTCACCGTTTTTCTAATATTAAAGCGTAAAGTGTCATTTTTCACCTTCTAAAGCAGCTCTGGGAGGGGGGGTCGCCGACCCTGTAAACTGTTCTAAGTTGATACATTTCTTATCTCTGTCCCTGCTGAGCAGAATCTCTGAGTTTCATTACAGGCAGCTGTTAGACTTGATCCAATAGTTACTAATACTCCAGAGATGCTGCTGAGAAATGGATCAACTAAGGGGCATATTTATCAATTGTCGAGGTGAATTTTTGAATCAAAAAAATTTCAAGCTAATTTTCTTATACTTCGACTCGGGAATAGTTCAAATTTGATTTGAATTTGAAAAAAATTAGAATTTCGAAATTTATCATGTACTGTCTCTTTAAAAATTCGACTTCGACCATTCGCCATCTAAAATTTGCTGAATTGCTGGGACCCCCTAGAACTTATTTGGAGTAAAAAAATCGAAGTTTTTTTTTGGGGAAAACTTTCGAATCGAATTCTATCGAATGCGATGTTCCTATACGATTTGAATTTGGCTGAATACGGACCTATTTGATCAAAAATGGACCTAGACAACAAAAAAAACTTGCAACTTAATTTCGGTTGGTCTTTTTGAATTCGAATTTTGAAGGTATTTCAATTCGGAATTCGACCCTTGATAAATATGCCATGTTGCAAAATTGTAGCAGAATCTGCACCTGAATTACTGATCTGTCAGACTCAAACACCAGAGACACCGACATTACACTTTATACTTAGATTTTGGAAAAACTGTAAAAAATAGAAAGTAATTAAAAGGGGTCTTTATTTCTGGGGAACAATCTGAAAACAACTAAACTGAAAAAAGTAGGGATGCACTAAATCCAGGATTCGGTTTGGGATTCGGCCTTTTTCAGCAGCATTCGGATTTGGCCAAATCCTTCTGTCTGGCCGAACCAAATCCGAATTTGCATATGCAAATTAGGATTTGGATTTGGTTCGGTATTCGGCTAAATCTTTCGCAAAGGATAAGGGGGTTCGGCCGAATCCAAAATAGTGGATTCTGTGCATCCCTAGAAAAAAGTGTTGAATTTGCTGAGGGGCCCAGTGACATCTAATCCCATGGACTGAGGACGGACACTGGGAATACGTATGTGATGTTTCCATGTGACTCTCCCTAATTGTGACATCATCACAGCAGCTCAGTCTCACTTTATGGCACAAGACACATTCAAGAAATGACCCTCATCCTGCTGATTGGGCCCTGTGATAGAGGAGCGCTTGTGATCCAGTACTGGGTGTTGTATCTGCGGGTGCTGAAGTATAAATAAATATATGAATAAATAAATAAATATATAAATAAATAAATAGATATATATAAATAAATAAATAATATATAAATAAATAAATATACAAATAAACGTATAAATAAATAAATATATAAATAAATAAATATATAAATAAATATATAAATAAATGTATAAATAAATAAATAAATGTATAAATAAATAAATATAAGTATAAATAAATATATATATGTGGGTGTGCAGAGCCGGGAGCCCTAGGGAGAGACAGTTGCTGATTTGGATATAAATGGAAATATTAACATACAAAGATGAATAATAGGACAGATGGTTGTGACTATAAACACAAATCTGTCAATGTCTCCGGCAGAGACTGAGCCTATGGAATCCTATAGCAGAATGGAGACCCACAGGGGGGCTGGGATGTGGGGTGCGGGGAGTTTGGGGGGCTGTTGCAATGCACTATGGGAGGTCTCAGCATATGGAAAGTGTTCAGTATCTGCCGCTGTTTCTCATGAAGCAGAAAGTAATGAACATGGACCAACTGCAAGACAATGGCAGCTCCCACCTTAAAGGGATTCTAATTTTTATGATGTCGTTTTTATTTCTAAATGACACTGTTTACACTGCAAATAATTCACTGGACAATAAAATTTCATTCCTGAAACCAGCAAGTGTATTTTTTTAAATTTATAATATTGGTTATACTGTAGGCAGCCATCTTGCTTGGTCATGTGCTTGCAGAAAGAGCCAGCACTTTAGGATGGAACTGCTTTCTGGCAGGCTGTTGTTTCTCCTACTCAATGTAACTGAATGTGTCTCAGTGGGACCTGGATTTTACTATTGAGTGCTGTTCTTAGATCTACCAGGCAGCTGTTAGCTTGTGTTAGGGAGCTGTTATCTGGTTACCGTCCCATTGTTCTGTTGTTTGGCTGCTGGGGGGGGGGGGGGTGATATCAGTCCAACTTGCAGTACAGCAGTAAAGAGTGACTGAAGTTTGCCTGGTAGATCTAAGAACAACACTCAATAGTAAAATCCAGGTCCCACTGAGACACATTCAGTTACATTGAGAAGGAAAAACAGCAGCCTGCCAGAAAGCATTTCTCTCCTAAAGTGCAGGCACAAGTCACATGACCAGGGGCAGCTGGGAAACTGACAATATGCCTAGCCCCATGTCAGATTTCAAGATTAAAAATAAAGAAATCAGTTTGCTCTTTTGAGAAATGGATTCAGTGCAGAATTCTGCTGGAGCAGCACTATTAACTGATTCATTTTGAAAAAAACATGTTTTCCCATGACAGTATCCCTTTAAATACTTCAGCAAGCTGGGGTTGGTGGGGAGGGGGTACCCCACATATGTGTCACGGCGCATGGGCTGATGGGTAAAGGGGCGGCACAGGAATGAACAGGAAACTCTGCTGAACAGGAAGTGCAGAATAGAAAGGACAAAAGAAGCTGAATATTAATAGTTGTGATTGTGAGTAATGAGAGTAATGAGAGTAACAAGAGTAACGAGAGTAATAAGAGTAACGAGAGTAATGAGAGTAATAAGAGTAATGAGAGTAACGAGAGTACTGAGAGTAATAAGAGTAATGAGAGTAACGAGAGTTCTGAGAGTAATAAGAGTAATGAGAGTAATAAGAGTAACGAGAGTAACAAGAGTAATGAGAGTAACGAGAGTACTGAGAGTAATGAGAGTAATGAGAGTAAAGAGAGTAACGAGAGTAATGAGAGTAATAAAAGTAACGAGAGTACTGAGAGTAATAAGAGTAACGAGAGTTACTAAGAGTAATGAGTACTGAGAGTAATGAGAGTAATGAGAGTAATGAGAGTAATAAGAGTAATGAGAGTAATGAGAGTACTGAGAGTAATGAGAGTACTGAGAGTACTAATCTCTGCCCATAGTTACCTGTGTCTCGGACAGACTGAGGCCAGTGGCCAGTTGTTTGCGTTCAGCCCCCACCACATAATGATTCTTCTCAAACGATCTCTCCAGTCTCAGCAGTTGTGACGGAGAAAAGGCCGTTCTGATCCGCTTGGGTTTTCGGGCAAACGGGCCGTGTAGGAGCAAAGACTCCTGGGAAATGTCGCTGCCTGGGGACAAAAAGGACTTGTGTTAGTTTATTGGCAGCAGAAGTGATTTCAGTTATGGGACCCCCAAGGGGCATGCTGGGAATTGTAGTCCAAATAAATGAGCAGTTGTGTTTAGGGCAGGGATGCACTGGATCCACTATTCTCACATTCAGCTTAATCCCGAATACTTCATGAAACATTCTGCCGAATCCTCAATCTGAATCTAATTAGGAAGAGTTAGAGAGAAACTTTACTACTGCCTGTTTCTTTGTATGATGGAAAGTCACATGATTTTAAGGATTTGGCTCAGCTGAAATGGGCCAAAGCCCAAAACGAATCCTGGATTCAGTGCAGCCCTTAAAGGAGAAGGAGAGGCTAAAGGTTTATCAGAAAGGTCTATATAAATACACCAGTAACCCCTCAAAGTAATGCTGCTCTGTGTCCCCTGTCAAACAGCACATTTCTTTCCTTCTATTGTGTACTCATGGGCTTCTGTATCAGACTAACTGTTTTCAGCTTCAACCTCCAGGGCTAGGGCTTGAGCATGCTCAGTTTGCTCCTCTCTCCCCTCCCTGCTGTAATCTGAGCCCAGAGCTATGAGTGAGCAGGGAGAGACTCAGGCAGGAAGTGATGTCACACCAAGCTAATATGGCAGCTGCTATCCTAAACAAACAGCTTCTAGAGCTGGTTATTCACGTATGGTAAAGCATTCTACAGAATAAATATAGTGTTATAGCTTGTACTATTGCAGCTAATATATTGGCAATAACATGTCTCTGTAGCTTTCCTTCTCCTTTAAAGGAGAACTAAAGCCTAAATAAAGAAGTATGTTGTACATGATGTTTTGTGCTTCTGTACCAGCCCAAGGCAACCACAGCCCTTTAGCAGTAAAGATCTGTGTCTCCAAAGATGCCCCAGTAGCTCCCCATCTTCTTTTCTGCTGATTCACTGATTCACATGCTCTGTGCTGCTGTCACTTACTGAGCTTAGGGACCCACTCACAATATACAGTACACATAGAATAGAAATGTCACAATATAAGGCTGATTAGTAATTAATACACATAATTACTACATGGCAGCACAGAAACCAGTGCAATTAGCATCAGAATTGAATAATCAGCAAACCTGTAGCATCAGCTTATATTACAGCCAGGGAAGCTCATTTTCTGCTGGATAATTAGTGACGAGCCCTAAGCTTAGCTTCTCAACAGCCAATCAGAGCCCACTGAGCATGTGAGTGTCACAGACACTTTCCAAGATGGTGACCCCCTGTGACAAGTTTGAAGTCCTGGATCATTGCTGCTATTGACAAGCTCAAACTTTAGCCTCGTGCAATAAGTTCACTATAGAAAATAGGACATTTTTAGCCACATTCATTCCAAGGGTTTAGTTCTCCTTTAATACTCACTAACGCTAACTTTTGCTCACTTACACTCACTAACACCCCTCACACAGAGATTAAACTGAAGGAAATCACAATCCTGTGAATTATTGGTTCCTTTAATTAGAGCCAGACCCTACAGGAATATTATAAGGCCCCTAAATATGAAGTAAATGTCTGACTCTGTATAATAATAATATTAATAATAATAATAATAATCAGTGTATGGGGGAGGGGCTCCTGGGAGCAGAGGGACTGGATCCCAGATCCACAAACAGAAACAGAAGCAACAAATATTTTTAAAAAAATGACACAAAATGTGTTCGTTGTTTGTTTAATCTGTTTTATTATTTATGTGCAGTAACAGCAGAAGGTTCTCAGCACATAGAGATACAGTGCGACCCCCCAGCACTGACCCAACGAGAGCCCTGCCCCCCCCCCTGCACAGAAAAACAAAATTAATTCACCAAACGAAACTGAAGCCAAATTCTCCCCTCACAATCATCAGCCCAAACAAAAAACTTATATATCTTACTAAAATATATAAAAATATAAAAAATATATATAATTCCTCAAACTAAAATATGGTTTTGATGTTAGATCTATTGCATTTCATTGAATTTTAATAATAATTGGAATGTTTATTGTATTAAATCCCTACGGTGTTTTTCTTAAATAAATGTCAAAAAAATAAATCTCAAATTCAGAAAAGTTTACAAAATGCAATAAAATAATCAGAATAAAAGTGTGAATTAGTGATAGTAACAGATTGTCCCTCCTGGGCTTCTCTCTGCATTTACTTCTCTTCCCTTAAAAATAAAAAATGATTTGAAAGAAAATCAAACCGTTTCCAAGTTTTCCTGAATATTATATAAAAAAAAGAGAAATAAATACAGACAGGGTGTAGGATAAATGTTTACAATCATTTTAGGAAGATTCTATTGCCGCGGAATAACAGAATTGAATAAATTGTAGATTTGTATCAAATTTAAAAAAATATATATATTTTTGTTTTGTTTTTGGCCACAAATCAGTTGCAAGTTCTGAATCTTCGCACTTTTTTAATTTGTGTAATCGGTTCCATTCTGCAGATGATATAAAAGCGACTCCTTTTCTTTCTTAGACTAAATTTTTTATAGATTTTTTTTTAAAAAAAAAGTATTACATTTTAAATACCGATACTGAAACTGTTCCTTGTATTCCTCCTGGTCAGGGAAGAATTAATGGGATATTTATGGGAAGGAGAGGAGGAAATTCTTTACAAAATTCTCTATAATAACGGCGCAGCTCTTGCTGATGTTTTTTTTTGTGAGAATTTTTGTGCAGAGGAGAATTGTTCCCTTCCCTGTGTCCCTGTGTCTCTGTGTCTCTGTGTCTCTGTGTCTCTGTGTCCCTGTGTCTCTGTGTCTCTGTGTCTCTGTGTCCCTGTGTCCCTGTGTCTCTGTGTCTCTGTGTCTCTGTGTCTCTGTGTCTCTGTGTCCCTGTGTCCCTGTGTCTCTGTGTCTCTGTGTCTCTGTGTCCCTGTGTCTCTGTGTCTCTGTGTCTCTGTGTCTCTGTGTCCCTGTGTCTCTGTGTCTCTGTGTCTCTGTGTCTCTGTGTCCCTGTGTCTCTGTGTCTCTGTGTCTCTGTGTCCCTGTGTCCCTGTGTCTCTGTGTCTCTGTGTCTCTGTGTCCCTGTGTCTCTGTGTCTCTGTGTCCCTGTGTCTCTGTGTCTCTGTGTCTCTGTGTCTCTGTGTCCCTGTGTCTGTGTGTCTCTGTGTCCCAGTGACAAATAAACACTATGAGGGGCCCCAATAGACTAATATATTATATTATATGATATTTCTGGCTCAGCAGGAGGATGGGGGGGGGGGTCTGTTTTACACTAAATCCTGAGCAGCTGCAGAATCAATTGGCTCCTGAGGGCCCAACACCTGTATTAATGCACCAATGGGGGGGGGGGGGGTCTGTGGCTCAGCTTTAACCCATCATGTACCACAGGGTTAACCCTCTGACTGCCAGTGCCCCAGTGATGGGTGTAACAATATACAAGAGGTCAGACAATGGTGGGAGATGTAGTCCAACAACACCTTTCACTTTCACTGACACTTTCTTACAATAACAATGAGCTTTGGACATAGGAAGGGGGTGGGTAATAAATAAATAATAAATATCTGCAGAAAACCTCCAATTAAGGGCCCCCAATCGGCTGAAGAGACCGACCAATGGGAAGAAGCCCAGGAATCTGCGGCACAAGAAGGGTTAATGGAGCGCAGATCCTCACGGGCCCATTGAGTCCAACTCATTCCAATGTCACGAGAGTTTGGGGGAATAAAAACCTCAGTGAGACCCTGTGACCCCTCATTTAGTCACTGGTTTATTATACACGAGACTGACAGGTGAGGGAAAGAGGCGCGGGGCGGGGCTAATACGCGGGGGCGGGGCTAATACGCATCGCTCCGAGACAACAGCTTCTCACGTTATTATTATTATGAGAGTCAATTGTCTGTAATAAACCCCCATTATTATTCTCATTGTATAACCACAAGCGACATTACTGGACTCGATTGTATTTCTAGCCCAGACCGACCGATGTCTCTGATCGTGCGATGATCTGTCCTCTCCGCACACATCGGCCCCTCCCATACGACAATTAGAATTAGAGCTCGGGGAGAATCTTGGGAACTCGAATTAATTTGCATTTCTGGTCGTTAGACATCGGTCACGTGTATCGCTAATGGGATTGTCGCCAATGATATAATAAATATGATGAATAAAAAGCGTCTCCCCCGCATCAATCTGACAGTTGTACAGGATTCCAGACTGGAGTGTCCCCGATAAGGACCTTTAGTCGCCCGATTTCTCTGCAGAATTGAATGGAATCCCTTTAGCCCAGATCATTGCCCTGGGGGCTCAGTGAGGCGCAAACTAAAAAGTTTAGAGACAGGAGATAAAAGTGTCAGCTGACAACTGTCACCCCCTCACCCCAAGTCCAGTTTCAGCTTTGCACCTAAGCGACATCATACAACTCCCTGCAACCCTCACAGGAGGAGCCTAAATGCGGGTGTCCCCCTTTGATTAAACCCCCTAAACACAACTAAACACAAATCTCCCATAAGCACCAGCTTCACAACTCATACAATAAACTCCAGGCATTCAGTACCCCCAAGTGTCACATATAAGGAGTTTACAGTCTCATCTATAACAGCTCCAGCTACTGGCCCAGTGTTTCCTGCTGATCATGTGATAATATCCTTATACCGTGTAGCTGGGGAAATACTGTCTCTTCTAGTGACTGGCATGTGACACTTATCATCAATATTTACCCCTTACAACTGGCAGTTTTATTAAACAAATATCATCCGGGGAATCTGCGCCTTTCTATAGAAATCTCCCTCTTTATTTATCAACACAAATCAACCAATCACAGGAAAAACAGCCTGACATTTGCACTTAAAACTCCATAGTATCCCCCAAATACACACATTCTGCCTGGCACCCCAATATATATATATATATATATATATATATATATATATATATATATATATATATCTATATCTATATCTATATCTATATCTATATCTATATATATATATCTATCTATATATATATATATATATATATATCTATCTATATATATATATATATCTATATCTATATATATATATATATATATATATATATATATATATATATATATATATATATATATATATATTCTGCCTGGGACCCCAAATACTCACATCTACCTGTCTCCCCCATCTCTCATTATTACCCCCTCATTGACTGCTAATAAACATTATTTCTTTGCTAAATTCACATCCAACTCCCCTATCCCCCCCCACACACCAGACTCCCCCAAATATCCCACTAACCCACAAATTATTTGTAGCAGTAACATTTAGTTACTTTATATCAGCACATCAGCCAATTAGATTTGACCAAAAATAATAATAATAAAACAGAAATGTAACTCTGCAGCAACTCCATTCTCTGTAATACACACAATATTCCCCATATAATATTATTTCTCACACACAGAGGAATTAATACAAGTGATGTTGCAGAATAATTGTCATTCGAATAATAATAGAGTATATAGAGTATATAGAGTATATAGAGTATATAGAGTAGAGTATTTAGAGTATATAAGTTATACGGAGTATATAGAGTGTATATAGAGATATATTTAAACATTGCGTTCATTACTCAGTGATTAGTGTAACATTTAATGACATTATTAGAATTGATATAAAACTGTCAGTCTGATAACGAGCGACAGAAATGAAAAGCCAGAGAATTACTGTAACAACAGTCGCACTACTGAGTCGCAGCTACTAAATCGCACTAGTGATTAAAGAGCTTTGGGCTCAGTAATATCCCGGTGAGTCGGTTTTACACTCAGTGTCCCGGTAGGTAAGTGGCCCCAGACCAGGGACATGTTTGTATTTTACATTTACCTTGAAATCTGTGGCCAAAGAAGCTGTTCCTGAGGAGCCAGGGGTACAGGTTGAGGGGGTCCCTGTGTGGGGGTGCGAGGAAGGAGTGAGGCGGCTGCAGGTGACTGACAGTCAGAGGTGAGTGAGTGACACTTAGAGGTGAGTGAGTGACAGTCAGAGGTGAGTGAGTGACACTTAGAGGTGAGTGACTGACAGTCAGAGGTGAGTGAGTGACAGTTTCAGGGAACAGCAGCTCCGGGTTGTTGTAGATGGAGCGTCCGGCCGGGCTGGGGAATCCACTGACAAAGGCTTCTGCCGGGGTCGCGGGGTAGGGGAGGGTCGGGGGTCGCAGGGGCTCCTCGGAGCTGAAGGAATTGTCCTTTGACACCAGCGATTCGATGGTAAAACAGCGCTTTCCTATTGGCTGGAACATGATCCTCAGGGGCCCGAGCTTGTCCCAGGAGCTCACAGTCAATTGCAACTCCCCGACCCCCAGCACAAGAATCCAGGAGAGATCCGGGGGGGGGCTCAGTGTCCAGAGAAGCCCCCCAAATCCATCCGACTTCTCTTTATAGACAGAGATTGTTCCGCTGCTCCACCAGCGACTCGTTACCTGCTGCTGCTGCTCCACTTCACTTCTCTCCACTTCTCTCTACTTGTCTCCCGAGACGAGTCTCTGCACAGGACAGAGCCCCCAATAACCCACTTGCTGGAGATGGAGGGGAGGGTCTGACAGAGGCTGTGAGGGGCGGCGACCACCTCCCTCCTAATAAATCTTTATTATAAGCGGCGGCCACACCCCCATTAACCCCTGCACCGCTGAGCTGCCTGCGCTTGGGAATCAATGGGACCCGACGGCTCCCGGGGAAGGAAGAGTTAATAAGAAATAGGCTTAATATGGACTTTACATCAGCAGCTCTGACTCTCTCTTTTATTTCTCTTTTTTATATTTATTTTATTCTTTCTCTCTTTGTCTCCCTCTCTCTTTTCTCTCCCCCCTGTCTCTCCCCCCCAAGTCTCTTCTTCTCTCTCTTATTTCATTCACTTCTCCTCTCACTTCTACTTCTCCTTTATTCTCCTTCTCTGTCTCTTTCTCTTGTGTTTCATTCTCTCCCATTGTCCCGTTACTTCTTCTCTTCTCATTGGCTCCTGTCACTTTGTCTGTCAGTGAATCCAGAGATACAAGTGGGGTCCCTGTATCTGTTGCTTCTCAGCAGAATGAACTCAAGTGTCAGTGAATTTCCCGGGAGCCCCAGAGATTTCTCAGTGTGAGGAGAGAATGGGGGGTCGCGAAGCGCTGGGGTCGGACTGAGACTGAGAGAACAAGTAGCTGCGGGTAATTTATAGATCTAATTACATTATTTATACACATATATATATATATAGCAGCACAAGACAAGAGTCGGGGTCGCTCTATAAACTGATTGTACAACAGTCCGACCCTCCTGCGCTAAATAAATCTCTCCCCGACCCCAAACCTGAAACTGAGCGACTGAAAATAATAATAATAATAATAATTATTAATAATAATAAATGCGACTGTAGTGACTTCACTTCTCGCTTTAATGAGTGAGGGTTTTATAATGATTTTATTTGAACTCTACAAAAGAAATACAATTAACTCAGACCGAGTGAGGGACACAGAGCTCAGCAATAGGGCCCAGTTATTTCCAAAGACAAATATATAAATATAATATAAATATAATATAAAGTCCTGTCTGTACCCCAATTATACAATAGTGGGGAGCAGATAATAAAGCTCACATTTCTGTATTGGAATAAACTATTCCTGGAGCAGCTCTGCCTCTGTGACTGTTTATTATTTATATTCACATGTTACACATCCAATGTTTTGTTCCTCCTGAGATGAATATAAATGTATAAATATAAATAATTATAAATAAAGATAAATAAAGATAAATATAAATATACACAGACCAAAGAAATACAGGCAAAAGCTTTGCGATCATTTCAGAAGAAAGAGACAATAAAGTTAAACATGGAGGGATTTTGTTCAGTAAAATTGACACAAATCTATAAATTAGACCCAAGTCTCTTTCTCCTGTAGAATCATCAGCAGCTCCTAAATCTTCTCTTGTTCTTCTGTAACATTCACTTCTCTTATAAACCTCCTCTGTCTCCTCTGTCTCTGTCTGTCCAACTGTCTGTAATTTATCTCTACTCAGGAATAATAAAAAATACTCCACTCAGCTAATGAGCCTCAGTTTAAGCGGTTGTTCTCCTTTAAATTAATAGGGGCAGATTTATTAAGCTCAAGTGAATAGTTCGAATCAAAAATATTCAAATTTCGATTCGACCATTGAATTTGTCAAATTTGATCGAATTCGATGGAATCAAATGATTCAAAACATTCCAAGTAAAAATCATTCGACTATTTGACCATTCGATAATCCTACTGTCTCTTTAAAAAAAACTTCAACTTCCTACTTCGCCAAATTAAAGCTACCGAAGTCCAATGTTAGCCTATGGGGACCTTCCCCAGCACTTTTCTAAGGTTTTTTTGTCGAATAAAAATCCTTCGAGCGATCGCTTAAAATCCTTCGAATCGTTCAATTCGAACGATTTTTATTCGATCATTTGATCGAACCTTTTTCGCTAATATCCTTTGAATTCGATATTTGAATTCAAAGGATTTTACTTTGAGGGTCGAATTCAAGGGTTTTTTAACCCTCGAAAATTTGACCCTTGATAAATCTGCCCCTTGTTAGGGGCAGATTTGTGAAAGGTCAAAGTCAAAATAGAGTTAAAACTATTCGAATTTCGAGCTATTTTTGTGTACTTCTACTAGGGAATAGTTCAAATTCAATTATGATTTTAAAAAATGAAATAAAATTAGAATATTGAAATTTATCTTGCACTGTCTCTTTAAAAATTCGACTTCAAATATTCGTCATATAAAACCTGCCAAATTGCTGTTTTAGCCTATGGGGGACCTCCTAGAACCTATTTGGAGTCAATTGGTGGACTTTAAAAAATCGAAGTTTTTTTTGCAAAAACTTAGAATCAAATTTGATCAAATGCGTTTTGACTTCGATTACTACGATTTAAATTTGAACAAAAACAGCCTATGCACCCGAAACAAAAAACTTTGATTTTTTAAATAAATTTCAATTGGTCTTTTTTATTCAAATGTAAAGTTGATTGGAGTTTAAAAAAACTCCCATCACCTGGAAATTTGACCCTCAATACAATAAATCTGCCCCTATAGTAGGATGTAGAGAGGGATATTCTGAGACAATTAGCAATTGGTTTTTATTTTTTATTATTTGTGGTTTTTAGGTTATTTTTTATTCAGCAGCTCTCCAGTTTGTAATTTCAGCCATCTGGTTGCTAGGGTCCAAATCCCCCTAGCAACCATGCATTGATTTGAATAAGAGACTGGAATATGAATAGGAGAGGCCTGAATAGAAAGATGAGCAATAAAAAGTAACAATAACAATAAATGTGTAGATTTACAGAGCATTTGTTTTTTAGATGGGGTCAGTGACCCCCATTTGAAAGCTGGAAAGAGTCAGAAGAAGAAGGCAAATCATTCAAAAAGTATAAAAAAATAAATAATGAAACCCAGTTGAAAAGTTGCTCTGAATTGGCCGTTGTTTAACACACACGGGGGCAGATTTACTTAAGGTCGACTGGTGAATGTAAATCCTTCGACTTCGAATATCGAAGTCGAAGGATTTACTGCAATTCGTTAAATCGAATGATCGAGCGAAAAATTGTTCGATCGAACGATTAAATCCTTTGAATCGTTTCGAAGCAAATAAATTAGGGTCAGGGCACACGGGCAGATTCAGGGAGATTAGTCACACGGCGATCAATCTCGGTCTTCTTTGGGGCGACTAATCTCCCCGAACTGCCTCCCCTGCTTTCCCATAGGCTAAAATATAAATCGCTAGCGGGATGGCACTCGGAGTGATTGGTTTTCCAAAGTCACCTGAAGTTTTCTCGTGAGGCGATTTATATTTTAGTCAGAGGGAAGGAAGGGGAGGCAGTTCGGGGAGATCAGTCACCCCAAAGAAGACGGAGATTTATCACCAGATGACTAATCTCCCCGAATCTGAGCGTCTGCCCCGACACTTATGGGCGGATTTATCAAGGGTTGAATTTTGAAGTTGAAACATTTTGAAATACAAAAAGACCAATCGAAATGAAGTCGAAGTTTTTTCTTGGCTGAATACGTCTGTTTTAGATTGAATACGTCTGTATTCAGCCAAATTCGAATCGTTCTAAGTCAAATATTTAAAGCGACAGTACATGATAGATTTCGATATTTTAATTTTTGAATTTTTTTCAAATTCAAATCGAATTTGGAGTATTCTTTAGTTGACGTACACAAAAAATAGCTCAAAATTCGAATTTTTTTAATTCAAAAATTCACCTCCAACGGGTCCCTTGGGAAACATTAGAATCGCAGCTTAAAGGGCAAGTCACCTTCATTAGCAAAACTGGAATCACTGGAAAAAACACAAATATGTTTAAACTTTCATAACCTGCCAAATTTAGTGAAATGAACATGGTAATTAGGGGGCGTGGCCACAAAAATGGGCGTGGTCAAAAACATTTTCACAACTTTTTTGACCCTGTTTTTATTTCTAAAATGTTGGGAGGTGTATGGGGTGTTGGCAGGGCCCGATTTCAATAGAAAGTTCCCCAAGGCTCCAGCCCTTTCCACTCACACCCCCCTGCCCCCAATATTAATTGTATAAATATTATTATCCTATTAATCTCCTTGTGTTGTGCACATCTGGGCCCTCCGGCTGTTGCTCATTCTGTGGTTTTACAAATGCTGCAGAACTACATCTCCCACAGTCCCACTGATCTAACTGATGTTCCTGGTTGGGGATGGTTTT
The DNA here is from genome assembly GCF_017654675.1 of Xenopus laevis. NCBI lineage: Eukaryota > Metazoa > Chordata > Amphibia > Anura > Pipidae > Xenopus > Xenopus laevis. The sequence continues at coordinate 2,679,461 of NC_054372.1, read as the reverse complement.
GGGTAGAATTTTGTTTGTTTCGAGGCGACTCAGGGGAGATTATAGGGGGCACAATTATCCTGACTTGTTCTCACACAGACTGTACAGGAATCATTAGCAAAGAGCCAATTTACACATTAAATAAGGAAACTATTTCTCTACTGATCCAGAATCAGCCCAAATATGTGTCAGTTTATTCTCCTTTATTGTGTATCATTGGTTGTAATGATCATTAGATGCTGAGGAAACTGCACCATTATTATTATTATTATTAATATTATTATTATTATTATTATTACTACGTATCTACCAGAAGGGAACTATTACCCTTTTAATAACAATATGGGAGCCCACCAACTGGAGGAGGACTACATAGGACTCTGGGATTCACATGATGAAAAACAAAACATAATTCACAATTGACTCTTATCTCAGGATCCAGTGAAGATCAGGAGAGAAACTTATTTACAGTTTTGCTGTTTCCTCCATAAATCACTTGTGTTGCTTTGGCGCCACCACATGGTGAAACGGCTAATGACAGTCTCTCTTCTGATTCATTCATTTATTTAGCCACTAACATGTTGCACAGCCCACTACAGAGATTGCTCCTCAGTACTATCAGTCCCTGCCCCAGTGAGCTTACAATCTAAGGTCCCTATCACATTCCCATCAGTCCCTGGCCCAGTGAGCTTACAATCTAAGGCCCCTATCACATTCCCATCAGTCCCTGTCCCAGTGAGCTTACAATCTAAGGTCCCTATCACATTCCCATCAGTCCCTGTCCCAGTGAGCTTACAATCTAAGGTCCCTATCACATTCCCATCAGTCCCTGTCCCAGTGAGTTTACAATCTAAGGTCACCATCACATTACCATCAGTCCCTGCCCCAGTGAGTTTACAATCTAAAGTCCCTATCACATTCCAATCAGTCCCTGCCCCAGTGAGCTTACAATCTAAGGTGCCTATCACATTCCCATCAGTCCCTGCCCCAGTGAGCTTACAATCTAAGGTCTCTATCACATTCCCATCAGTCCCTGCCCCAGTGAGCTTACAATCTAAGGTCCCTATCACATTCCCATCAGTCCCTGCCCCAGTGAGCTTACAATCTAAGGTCCCTATCACATTCTTATCAGTTCCTGCCCCAGTGAGCTTACAATCTAAGGTCTGTATCACAATGACAGACAATATAGTTAATTTTGCCTCTCTATATATGTTAAATATTGGGTATTGGAAAAATGGTTATATTCCAGTATTGATTAAGTTTGAATATGTTTCATTTGTGCACTCATGACTTGTCATTCACACATCCTTCACACACTGGTTCCCATACTCTATTTATTCCCTAAGTCAAATGGATTAGGTTACAGGAAACGTATGGAATGTCTTATGAGTAGGCTGGGGGAGGTGTATCTCACAGATTTTGAATAAATTCCTGAACAAAGAGAAGTTCGCTCTGACACTGGACACAGACACACACACAGACACACACTGACTCTCACATAATACAGACATACACAAAACTTTTATACAACATATTGATACATACATATTATTTTGGTAGGCTGTCAATAGAGCATTTGACTGGCTAGGTATTTGTTAATTTGTATGTATTTTCTGTAACACATTTTCTACACATTAAATATATTTAAATATCACCTTGGTGAGTTGTGTTTATCGACCATAGAACTTATACAAATTATTAATAAGACAACAGTTTCTAACAGATGGCGAGCCTAGTCAGATTATAGACCTGGACATTAGACATATACACATTCTGTCAGCTTCAAAGGGGGACAGGAGGGTGTAGCTGAACTAAAGCTTCCAGATGTCTATATGAGTAAAAGAACCTAGAAGTATTTTGTGTAAGTATTACAGGCATTGACATAATTGCGGACGCAGTGAGAAAGATTCTGTTTTCCGGTGAGTATGGATTTTCTTGATAATTTGGCTAATAAGAGCAAATTCAAGTTTGATATCCCTCATAGTGTTATGTCTGATGCAGAGATATGGTCAGATCTGTATACTCAATGTATGAATGCTAATGTGTTGGTAGAGAGAAAAGATATTTCATTTTCCAGATTGAAACATAAAATCCAGAATGTAATGCTATTAGTGAAAACGTTTAATACTTTAATGTGCTCAGAGAGGAAGGAAAATGATGCAGAAAAGATTACTACTCCAGATAAGAGAGAAGTAGAATGTTACAGAGTTAGCAATGACTGTCTGGCTGAGGAAATTTCTAAGCATGAACTTAGACTGTCAGAAATAGAGTCAGTTTTGCAAAGGAATAACCAGGTTTCGGTTATTACAAAGGAACAGAGATCCATGTTGGTTCCGGATCTCAATAATCCAGAATTAGACTATGACAGGGCAAAACTGCAATTAAAAATTAATAAACAGTTATTTAAAATTGTGAAAGAGATTCCGCATTTCAACCCCAAGTTAAATGTCCTCATGATTTCTGATTTATTTGAATCTCATATAGAGAAATATGATTTAAGTGAGGAACAAAAAAACAAAGTGTTTAAACTTTGGGTGCCAATACAGATTTCCAATAGGTTATCAATACCAGTGACTGAGCCAGGGATTGATATAGATGGGAATCTAATATATGGCTCTAGAAGGGAGAGGCTTTTGCAACTTAATTATATAATTAATGGAGAAGAGTTTTTTAACACTGCACTGCTTAATGATCTGAAGACCTCCATAGACGATGACCCATTTGTGTTTATGGGTATATTTGAGCAAGCGTACAGGCTGGTTATGGGTATTAAAGAAGATCAAGTTCCTGAAGAAATGGTGAGAGTTTTTGTAAAGAAGTTTCAATACTTAGATACAGGAGCTGTTGTCCGTGCTTCAATGTTTAACACTCTTACAGAAGCAGCCACTTACATTGATAAGTATAGGAGACATCTTGTACAGCAGAGCTCAGACCCCTCAAACAAGCATGTGATCAAAGAAATATGCCAGTTACATAAAGCCAAAACACAGAATTATAAATATTCTACTTGTAATTTCTGTCATCGTCTTGGGCATTATGAAAAACGATGTTATAGAATGAAACGTTTAAAACGGAAAATATATCATACTGATAAAAATTCCGGGCTGATAAATGAGAAAGTTCAGGCGAAGCAACTAGATGCACAGAATGGCCAATCCCAATGTCCCATAGACAGACCAGTTTGTCCTTGCAAAAGACCTAGGGCTGAAGACAAAAGGAGTTACTCTTTGTTAATGAAAACAAGGAATGATTACTGAATAGGGCTAGAGAAATGTTAGTACTTATTCTTTAAAGGTTTGAGAAAGTATGAGTAAATAAATATGATTGGATACAATTTTTAAGAAAGTAATATTTACATGGAAATATGCAGTAATGATCGTAATGTTTTTTTACTATTTAGCAGGAAAAGTGAAGTTTAATATGTATTAACTGTTTTATACTGTAGAATATCTTCTACTCGCTCTTTAGACAAATGCCAGGTTAAGATTATTAAATAGCTATTTTGTCAGTGGAATTATAAATATCAATATTGTATCATGATTTATTGTCTAGCTTAAACTGTATCTATATGCAGTATGGGTTCTGTAGAGCTATATTTTGTATATAGCCTAAACATTAGAAGGTAACTTTTTATAATTTATAACCAAATGTTGTATTGGTTATAAGAAAGACTGGGAAGATTTAAAGGAAATCCAGTGAGTAAGTTGAGAATGATTTTTTGTAAGTTTCAAAACAATTTGGTGCATCTTGGCACCAGCACTGTTTTCATGTCTGGATTCCAATCTACCCACCCCCATCCTTGGGTGTCATGTTATGTTTTTTTTTTAACCAGAACAAAGAGGATATTTTGCTTCCACTGATCTAAATATCTTAAATAGTAATATCCATAGAACTTCAAGTGGGACTGATATTGATGTTTCATAATCAAATCAGATTGACAAATGTTTAGATGTTGACTTGGTTTTTCCCAAATTATAAATTTATACATTGCATATTCTAAATTGTAAGATTTGGCTCTAAAGAGCATACTAGTAATACTCAGGTTACACCACTGAGTAATTTACATAACTGTTCAACCAGAACATGGTGTTTATGTAATGAACATATGTCTACAGTATAAAAGGGGGGCAGATAGACAAATCTTATTTCCTAAATACTGCATTATATTTCCATGTAAATTGCTAATAAATTTAGGGACACTAATTACAGTGATTTTTTGGTATATTTGCAAATGATGCAATTATTTCACTTACCTTTGCTGAATAAGTACAGAGCTAAAAGATTAAATACATCTTAGTATATAATGGGATTTGTATGTTTCACATGTTTTCACATAAAAATATAACAAATTTAAGTGTGAGGCAGGAAGCATTGGAACAAAAGCATTTGATAGTGGGATTCACAAGAAAGTAAAGGCTAAAGCTTAGACCCTGAGTGATTTGTAACAGGATATGTAAATGTTGGAAAGATACATTTCATGAAGGACTAAAGAATTTTGAGACCAGTAACTTTTTGTTTGTTAAATGAAATGTGCTCTAACTTGTTATGATTATTGTAGGATATGGCTTCCTTTTCCACATTAAAGCATCATGGATAAAGAGGATATAAAGGAGAAGCTTTCTTGTAGTACATAAAGGGGGAAAGCATGCATGATATGTAGATTTCTGTGAAAATAATTTTTACATTGGAAAATGTAAAGACTAACATGAGCATGTTTGCATGGTAGTAATGTAATAAACCTTCACATTAACTAATTTGGTCTTAGTTGACTACACTATGCATAACTTTTATTTTTTTTTTTAGGTGCACATATGGAAATCCTGCGCAGGTCAATGAATTGGAAATTTTTTTCTTTTTGAACATACATAATAACGTACGTATTGATATGATCAGGTTAAGGAAAAGGAATTTAAAGAGTATTCTATATACATCTTATAAACCTTTGATAGTTTGGATTATTATATGACCTGGCCAGTCATGTGATAAAATATTTGAAACTGTCAGATATATTATAAGATGTATATGTTTAATAACCATAGAAGTGATGAATATGGATCCATTATATTATTAATAATTATATTATTAATAATAACTTTTTCTTTGAACGATTATGAACTGTAAATATATAAGTTTAGGTTTGGTTAATCCTATTGTTGTGATATACAATATGAATTCAAGCTCAGAATTGTTTTTTATTCATAACAGGGAAAAAGTAATGTCCATGAGCCTTTGTTCTGAAATTGTCAGAAATCTAACCTATAGTACCATACTACTATAGTATCAATATCATTGTAGTCAAAACCTTGAACTGGTTTCCTACAGAGATGAGTAGTTCAGCAAGGGATTAGATCATTTAAGTACGAAATGTATCTAGAAAGATAGTTTTATAGAAATGTCATCCTTAAGGTATATTTTTAAGATGTGTTATTTGAACAACGGTCAACTTTTATGCAGACAGAATTTATTAAAGCATGGGGCAAATGCTGGGAATAGCATTTTATTTGAACATACAACTCCTATATCATACATGGATATCATTTAAGTGTTCTTGAGGGTACATTTAACTGTGACTGATGTTTAAGGTGGTCTACAAATTGAATACACTTATTTTGACTATGTACAGTTATTTGCTTTAATAACCGATATCTGATTTATTGGTTGGATACCTTTGGTTTTAAGAATGTCTTGAACAGATGGGTTTTGGGATCAAATGACATGAGGTCACATAGTTGACCTTTGGTAATTAAAGCTCATGAGAACTGTGGGACATATGTTTTTTTTTATGATACGTGTTCCGAATTAGTTTTGACTCCATTCTTATAAACATTAAGGAAAACAAGAAGAACTCAAGATAACCATAAAGTGCTTTCTTTCATCAGAGAAAACAATTAACTTTGCTTCTTACAAACATGATATTTATAGGACAATGTATATTCTCACCACTATTTGCAAAAATAGGAGAACTGTTTGTTTCCATGTCTAATATATCTGCTGTGCAAAGTAAAATTAAAGCTAGGAATTAATTAAATACACATATTAATAAAGTTTCCCTTCACATGGATTTAGATATTGTTTACAACATTTTTAAGGAAAGGTTAAAATGGACAACTACTTTTTATATGGACTCATATGAATGTTTTATTTTATCCATTGGGAATGTGAATACATAGTTTATGTTTGTTAATATTTTGTTTTTTTGGTATTCACAAAAGGTTTAAGTGATTTCACTGTGGAGGACATTGTTTGAATGTGAGATGTATTTAATATACAGTGTAATATCATATTCATGAGAATGGCATGGTAAGACAGTGATAGTAGTTTAGATTAAATAAATAAGTGCATCTTTTGCACTAGCTATAGATCGAGATGGATGAAATTCTGTGAGACTATGGAAGAGACAATCGACAATGGAAGAGGAGCACCATCGTTCAAGGAGAAATGCAGGTTCCAGAAGTAAAGTTGTTTGTAATACGGACTGTGATTCAGGATGACTTAACTGAAGGATATCAATAATTTCATGAAAAATTATTTTCATTCTGAACTATAAGAACTTTTTACAAAGTGTCTCAATCTTTTTAAATTTGCTTTTGTCTGGTTCCATTACTGAAAGTCTGCAGTTTTCCAAGAGCCTGCCAACGACTGTGGTGTTTATTGCTTATTCAAGTCACACCTTCGTTTCACACTGTATGGACTAACATATGATTGTTCTGTATCAGGGTAACTGCAAAGTGACCAGGGGCCTTAAAAAAATGGCATTGATAATACATGTACTGGTGCAATTCCCTGATTCTATACAGATGATTCATGATTGATCAACTATGGAAGTCAAGGCTTACATCTGCCAGACCCAACTGGACCAAAGGGTCGTAGGAAGCCTCTGCATAGACACATCTGGCATCAATCACAGGAGGAATGTTTGCCATATATTGTGTTGCAAAAGAAATGAAATGACTGTAACTTTGTGAAAGTGACTCCCAGAACAGAGTACTTGGCTCTTAATTTTCCATTTTTGATGTTTATGGATACATTTTATTGCAAGATCGTGAAAGGTGTGATAAAGAATTCAATGTCAACTGCAACTAAACACAGTGCTATGAGTAAAGGCTGTAATGAAAGATTTTTAAATCCACATCAGGAGGACATGATTGAATAACTAGAAGATGGAACCAACTTTAGAATATAGATAGGATATTTTTAATTCTGGTGAACTATCACTACTTACCATCTCATTACATGATATTAAATCAATTATGTTATGTTATTTGCATCAGACTTTGGAAATATGAAAACATTTCTGGATGTCTTTTGGGATGTAGTTTGAAGGACTATGGGATAATATGTTCTTGGCAAGTCAAATGTGCAAAGGGGGATTTGTTAAATATTGGGTATTGGAAAAATGGTTATATTCCAGTATTGATTAAGTTTGAATATGTTTCATTTGTGCACTCATGACTTGTCATTCACACATCCTTCACACATTGGTTACCATACTCTATTTATTCCCTAAGTCAAATGGATTAGGTTACAGGAAATGTATGGAATGTCTTATGAGTAGGCTGGGGGAGGTGTATCTCACAGATTTTGAATAAATTCCTGAACAAAGAGAAGTTCGCTCTGACACTGGACACAGACACACACACAGACACACACTGACTCTCACATAATACAGACATACACAAAACTTTTATACAACATATTGATACATACATATTATTTTGGTAGGCTGTCAATAGAGCATTTGACTGGCTAGGTATTTGTTAATTTGTATGTATTTTCTGTAACACATTTTCTACACATTAAATATATTTAAATATCACCTTGGTGAGTTGTGTTTATCGACCATAGAACTTATACAAATTATTAATAAGACAATAGTTTCTAACAATATATTTGGGGTGCGGGAGGAAAGTGGGGTACCCGAGGGGAGAGATAGAGGAGACCCCACACTGTGTCTCTGGTTGGAATGAAAGTTGAGGCGTCAGTCCCACAGGTCGGGGGGGGGTGGAATAAATATCGTCTCAGTAAAAAACTGAATCAGATGAAGGTGAAAGTTTCGTTGGGGGGGCGACTGACACAACTCACCCCCCTCAGTCTATTGGTCTCCCCATAAATGACTTCAGTTGTCTTATTCTTTATTATTTGGGGGTTAAGGAGAAAGATCTGAAACTGTAGTTTCTCATGTGCCCCGGGGGCAAGTTCAGTAATGTCCCCCCCCAGTCATTAATAAATCAGCGATTGGTCAAATTGTGGGACATGAAGAGAAATTCCCTGGCGCTGGGGGGGGGGGTTTAAATGTAACATCAAAGTGAAATTCTATTTCATGTGACTAATAACTGTCATTTCTACACCGGCCCTTTAACTGACACTTTTATATTTCATTGTAAATACGGAGACTTCCATCCAAGTCCCGGGGGGGAGTAAATTGTGTCACTGACTCTGCACAGGCTCAGGGGGCTCAGGGCTAAACTGGGGGGGGGACTTGTTTGTCTTTTATATTTTATTTCAGTGTTTTGTGTTTCTGTCTCTGAACTCAGGTATCTGAGCAGGTATCTGGCATTTCTGTCCCGCCCACTTATTATTCTGTCCCACCCACTTATTATTCTGCTCCGCCCACTGACTGTGTGAAGCTTTAATATGAGCATTGCTAGTTATACAGAGGGATTCCAGTAACAGACTAATAGTCCCATTAATTACCCCCCCGACCTCTCACGTCTCTTCAGTCACTAACTCCTGAGCAAAATAATCAGACCCCCCCATATCCTTTAGATTGTCAGCTCTTGTGACAACTGCCCCTAATCCTCCTGCTTCTTTGTGTTACTATTTATTGTACAGCCCCCCCGTCTGTTGTTATGACTGTAACTATATGATTTATAGAATTCTACCCCCACAGCCCCCTGGAGCCCCCGAGTGGTTTCTGACCCAACAACACAATGGGGGGGGGGTATATTTATCAAAGAGTTTTATGTTTTTTTATTGAAAACTTTAGAACAATAAATAAACATTATTTACAATAACATCACAATAACTCTGTATTACAGTCATAGAGAAGTCCCAAGGACACGTCTGGTGCCTCTATATCCCTTGGTTTATGTTGCCCTCTGCTGGTCACTCTCTGTAATGTCACCCTGTGTATTTTATATTTATAATTACTGACTGCCAGTGCCCCCTATAAATACACTGAGTAACCTATGTAATAGATATAGTGAATAAAGCACCCCCTCTTGTAAAATATAAGGATATTATAAGTTACTGAGGAGTTTCATGACCATATAAAAGTACGAGGCCGAAGGCCGAGAGCAAGAAGCAGTTTATTATAATACTCAAGTTTTAGTGAATCATGTGACAACATTGACATCACTAGTCACCGTTTATAAGGATATAATTTACAGGATATTCATGGCTTTTGTGTATTATATATATATATATATATATATATATATATATAAACAAAAAACAAAAAAGAGCTGTTCGCACACCAATAGAAAGAACTGTACCAGGTGCTACCACAATGTCGAATATTTAACAGTCCAGGGATAGTTAGCAGCGCACACTGGATTTTTAAAAAAATTAATTTATTTATTAAATTTTAAAAGAGCATAATACATGCATCGACGTTTCGGTCCTGTTCTTGGACCGTTATCTTCTTGATAACGGTCCAAGAACAGGACCGAAACGTCGATGCATGTATTATGCTCTTTTAAAATTTAATAAATAAATTAATTTTTTTAAAAATCCAGTGTGCGCTGCTAACTATCCCTGGACTGTTATATATATATATATATATATATACGTACAGGGCCACCATCAGGGGGGACAGGGGGGACAAGCGTACCGGGCCCGGGCATGAAGGGGGGCCCGGCAGCGCTGCATTTTTTTGAAGATCCGGGCCCCCCTTACGTCTTGCCTCTTGCGTGCTGAATGCGGAAGTGCCGAAAAGCCGAAACCGATGCGCCGAAAAGACCCGAAGTCACGAAAAGAGCCGAAATTGAAGTCCTGAAGCCATGAGTTCAATCCTTCTGAACCCCAGTTTGTGTTTTTTTTTTAATCCCCTGGCCACCAATGTATTATTTTAATATTATATAGGCCCCTGCCTCCAATCTTTTTTTTAAAACTTTTTTTTTGGGGCCCCAATTTTTTTTTTAACTCGTAAGGGGCCCCTTGCCACCATTGTTTTTTTTTTTAAAAAAAAAAATTAATTTTCTTTTTGGTGGCCCCAAATTTTTTTAACTGCGACCAGTTTTTTTTTTTTTCAAAAAAATTTTTTTTTTTTCAAAATTTTTTTTGGGGCCCCAATTTGTTTTTAACTTATAAGGGGGCCTCTGCCGCCAATGTTTTTTTTTTTCAAAAAAAAATTATTTTTTTTTTCAAATTTTTTTTTGGGGCCCCAATTTGTTTTTAACTTATAAGGGGGCCCCTGCCGCCAATGTTTTTTTTTTCAAAAAAAAATTATTTTTCTTTTCAAATTTTTTTTTTGGGGCCCCAATTTGTTTTTAACTTATAAGGGGGCCCCTGCCACCAATGTTTGTTTATTATTTAGTTTTTTTTTACATTTTTTTTTGTTGGGGCCCCAAGTTTTTTTTAACTTATAAGGGGGCCCCTGCCACCAATGTTTTTTTTTCTTTTTAAAAAAAAAATTTAATTTTTTTTTTTGGGGCCCCAATTTTTTATAAGGGGGCCCTGACCATCAATAGCTTTTTACAACTTGTGTGGGGGGGTTACTTTTTTAGCGCTGATGTCTGTGTGGTCTTTTAACTGCGATGTGGAGTGGGCGGGATATGGGGTGGAGCTTGGTCGTCAGTGTGGGCGGGCCCAGGGGGCCCCAAAAATTTTGTTGTACGGGGCCCCGTGATTTCTAATGGCGGCCCTGTATACGTATGACAGTAATGCCCCCAGTACCTGAACATTAATTAGACCCATTAGAATCTAAACAACAGGTCAGACACAAATCAATTCTCCCTGGAGGAAGAGCAGTAACTTGTCTGATTGTCAGACTCACTTACATCCCAATATAAAGCCGGGGCACAATGTCTATAGAGACAAGTTGTGTTATTAAGGTCTAGTGACCCCAAACTACACGTCTCATCCCTTACACCAGGGACCCCAACCTCTTTATACCCATGAGCCACATTCTGATGTAAAAAGAGTTGGGGAGCAACACAAACATGAAAGTCCATGGGGAGCCAAATAAGTGCTGTGATTGGCCATTTGGTAGCCCCTATTAGAGATGTCGCGAACTGTTCGCCGGCGAACTTGTTCGCGCGAACATCGGGTGTTCGCGCTCGCCGGAAGTTCGCGAACGTCGCGCGACGTTCGCCATTTTGGGTTCGCCATTGTTGGCGCTTTTTTTGCCCTCTCACCCCAGACCAGCAGGTACATGGCAGCCAATCAGGAAGCTCTCCCCTGGACCACTCCCCTTCCCTATAAAAACCGAAGCCCTGCAGCGTTTTTTCACTCTGCCTGTGTGTGCTGAAGAGATAGTGTAGGGAGAGAGCTGCTGCCTGTTAGTGATTTCAGGGACAGTTGAAAGTTTGCTGGCTAGTAATCGTTTTGATACTGCTCTGTTATTGGAGGGACAGAAGTCTGCAGGGGTTTGAGGGACATTTAAGCTTAGGTAGCTTTGCTGGCTAGTAATCTACCTTCTACTGCAGTGCTCTGTATGTAGCTGCAGTGGGCAGCTGTCCTGCTTCTGATCTCATCTGCTGACTGCTGCAATAACAGTAGTCCTTGTAAGGACTGCTTTTATTTATTTTTTTGTTGTTTTACTACTACTACTACTACTACTATAAGAGCCCAGTGCTATTAGTCTAGCAGTGTTGGGGAGTGGGACTGGTGTGCTAATCTGCTGCTCCTAGTAGTTCAGCAGCACCAACTTTAATTTTTTTTTTTAATATTCATTTTTTTTTATTTTACTTTTTTTTATTTTACTACCGCTGTAGTAGTGTATAAGTTGACCTTTTAGGCATTATTTGCCCTGTAGGCATTATTTGCACACTGTTTTCTTCAACCCGCCATCTAGCTGTGTGACCTTGTTCACATTCTGTCTAAATATCCATAATATTACTGTCTCCAGAAAAAACACCGGAGTGACTTTTTTCAAGCAGCCATAATATATTTTACGTAATCCGTATCCACCGCTGTAGTAGTATATACGTTGACCTTGTAGGCATTATTTGCACACTGTTTTCTTCAACCCGCCATCTAGCTGTGTGAGCTTGTTCACATTTTGTCTAAATATTGATAATATTATCGTCTCTAGAAAAACCACTTGAGTTACTTTTTTTCAAGCAGCATTCATATATTTTACGTAATCCGTATCCACCGCTGTAGTAGTGTATACGTTGACCTTGTAGGCATTATTTGCCCAGTTTTTTTGGCCGCAGCCACTGAAGCACAGAGGCCAGAAAAAATATGCCATATAAATGCTGAAAATAGTCATTTTTTGCCATACGTTGACTCAACGTATATGGCAAAAAATGACTATTTTCAGCATTTATATGGCATATTTTTTCTGGCAACTGTGCTTCAGTGGCTGCGACCAAAAAAACTGGGCAAACAATGCCTACAAGGTCAACGTATGGCAAAAAATGACTATTTTCAGCATTTATATGGCATATTTTTTCTGGCAACTGTGCTTCAGTGGCTGCAACCAAAAAAACTGGGCAAACAATGTCTACAAGGTCAACGTATGGCGAAAAATGACTATTTTCAGCATTTATATGGCATATTTTTTATGGCAACTGTGCTTCAGTGGCTGCGTCCAAAAAAACTGGGCAAACAATGCCTACAAGGTCAACGTATGGCAGTTGTTTAAAGAGAACAGTAGATTACTAGCCAGCAAAGCTACCTAAGCTAAAATGTCCCTCAAATCCCTGCAGACTTCTGTCCCTCCAATACAGAGCAGTATCAAGCAGATTACTAGCCAGCAAACTTACTATCATCTGTCCCTGAAATCACTAACAGCTCTCCCCCTACACTATCTCTTCCAAGCACACACAGGCAGATTTTTCAGATACATTTTTGCCCTTGATCCCCCTCTGGCATGCCACTGTCCAGGTCGTTGCACCCTTTAAACAACTTTAAAATCATTTTTCTGGCCAGAAATGTCTTTTCTAGATGTTAAAGTTCGCCTTCCCATTGAAGTCTATGGGGTTCGCGAACCGTTCGCGAACCGCTCGCGTTTTTCAAAAATAATCTCCTGCTTTAAAGCCGGTGGGAGAAATATCCAAGGGGTCGGGGAGCAACATGTTCCTCACGAGCTACTGGTTGGGGATCACTGATCTACAGAGAAAAGTTATGTGGGAGCTGACAAAATCCATAGAGCTTTGCTGCCACCTGCTGGTCTCTTTGTGTCACTACATCTTACAACTTTATCATTGCTCTCCTGAGACTCTCCTGTCCCAACCACCTATTATGTCTGCCACATTATTCCTACTCCCCAGAACAGGTAGATAAATAATCCAGAACAGGCAGATTATAACACAAAACATACAAATTATAATCCAGAACAGTCAGATAATAACCACAATAACATGCAGATTATAATACAGAAAAGACAGATTAGAATCCAGAACAGGCAGATAATAACAAAAATAACATGCAGATTATAATCCAGAACAGTCAGGTTATAATACAAAGAAGGCAGATAATAATCCAGAACATGCAGATAATAACAAAAATAACATGCAGATTATAATCCAGAACAGTCAGATTATAATACAAAGAAGGCAGATTATAATCCAGAACATGCAGATAATAACCTCAAGAACAGTCAGATTATAATACAAAGAAGGCAGATTATAATCCAGAACATGCAGATAATAACCTCAAGAACAGGCAGATTATAATCCAGATCACGTCCTTCCTAGAGATGCACCGAATCCACTATTTTGGATTCAGCCGAACCCCCGAATCCTTCACGAAGGATTTGGCCGAATACCGAACCAAATCCAAACCATAATTTGCATATGCAAATTAGGGGTGGGAAGGGGAAAAATTTTTTACTTCCTTGTTTTGTGACAAAAAGTCACGTGATTTCCTTCTCCGGGAAATTCGAATTCGGTTCGGCCGGACAGAAGGATCCGGGCCAATCTGAATCCTGCTGAAAAAAAGCCTGAATCCTGGCCGAATCCCGAACCGAATCCTGGATTCGGTGCATCCCTAGTCCTTCCGTTGCCTGATTACCTTTTGCAAAGCCTTTTGGGCTCATGGTCCCTGCTAGTGGCTACCGTGGGAGATATCAGAGCACCAGTATTGCACCTTATTGTTCATGTTAATGGATGTCGTAGACAAGGTGCTTCCCCATTTAAGTTAACTGTTAGTGTGTTATAGTGTGATAATTCTCAGCAACGTTTCAATTGGTCTTCATTGTTTATTTCTTTTATACCTGTAGTTGTTTTAATGATTTGCCTTCTTCTTCTTCTGACTCTTTCCACCTTTCAAATAGGGGTCACTGAAAACAAATGTTCTGTAAGGCTACACATTTATTTTTATTGCTACTTTTTATTCCTCATATTTCTATTAAAGGGGTTGTTCGCCTTTAAATAAACTGTGCGGCTGTTCAGCATATTCAGTTCTGTGTTTATTCCCATTGTCATTATTTCCGTGGTTTTATTGGGCATGGGATTTGTGATCAGGAAACCTGTTATTCAGAAAGCTCTGAACAACAGAAAGGCTGTCTCCCATAGACTCCGTTTTAAAGGATAAGTAAACAATTAAAATAAGTGAATGTAAAACTGATGAGGGGGCCTATTCTAAGCACTTTTGTCATTTACATTCATTATTTATGTTTAATTCCAAGATATTAAGAGATACATGTACTGTTAATATGAATGAATTGTGTTACAACAGCGCCACCTGCTGGTCATTTTCCCACCAGTCTGACCAGCAAGTAGTCAAGGAAGTTGTCAGGAGAAAGAAAGAGACTGTCAGTCTGTTATATGAACTATTTCACCTGATCTAAAAGTCAAGATTGTTATATGAAGTTATATGAACAAAATTGGAATATTATTTGTTAGCAGATGACAGTCAGACTGCTGTAGGAATAATTTCCCCTTATTACAAGCCAGGCTGTTACATGAACGATTTCCCCTGATCATAAAGTCATAATTTACACATTTGCAGGTACAGGTGCCACAACCCAAAAAATACAGGTAGTCCAATTGGCTCCTAATGAAACTCACGCAGTTGTGGGAACTTGTTACAGTATATTGAGATTAGATCGCAAGCTCCAGTGGGAGAGAGATTTGTCGGAAACGTTAAACAGTCAGTACAAGTGATGTCTCACAACATTGTGTAAATAACTTCCCCTTTACAAATACTGCTTCTTCCGTCTGATTGGTTCCCCCATATCCTTACATTAAACTGGATCAAATTCCCATATCCTTATATTAAACTGGATTAAATTGTCTTCTACTGAGAACTAAAGACTTTCCCTATGTCTGTCCAACCTTTGTCTTTCTTCTCTCTGCAGCCAGAAACTAATAAATAGTAAATAATAACAACAAACAAAGTTATAAACTGAAATAAACACACAAATACCCACAGGACTGGTACAATACGTTCTTTATATATATATATATTTACTGTCTATATAAAATAGTAAAAATGATCTGAGCCAGAATGTTTTCATCTAGTTTTAATTAAATGCAGTAACAAACACTGCCATCTACTGGCAGACTGTCATATAGTAACTGCCACTTAGTGTCACACTTCCAGCTGAGGGATATTGACCTTGAATTAAGACATGGGGGGTTATAGAGAAAGGCCAATGCCTTGTAAAGAGGGATTGTGGGTAACTGGGAACTCTGGCTAAATCAACATACTAATGCTCGTACCCTCTCTGAGTAGCACAATGTCAGTATTGTAGGTATTTATTGGGGACACGGAGTATTGGGTAGTACCATAGAGTGCCTGAAATGAGTTGCAGAAATCATAGGGTTAATGGACAATACAGAAAGTGTCAAATGGACCTGTTGAGCCAAAAGCCTGGTATTAGCGGTCTAAAACTGTTAATAGCAAAGAAAAAAATAGAAGATGAATTTCAATTGCAAAAGGTTTAGATAACCCTTTAAATACAGGGGATATACTTAAAGGAGACATTCACCTTATTTAAAGGAGAACTAAACTCTAATAATGAATGTGGCTAAAAATGTCCTATTTTCTATAGTGAACTTATTGCAGGAGGCTAAAGTTTGAGCTTGTCAATAGCAGCAATGATCCAGGACTTCAAACTTGTCACAGGGGGTCACCATCTTGGAAAGTGTCTGTGACACTCACATGCTCAGTGGGCTCTGATTGGCTGTTGAGAAGCTAAGCTTAGGGCTCGTCACTAATTATCCAGCAGAAAATGAGCTTCCCTGGCTGTAATATAAGCTGATGCCACAGGTTTGCTGATTATTCAATTCTGATGCTAATTGCACTGGTTTCTGTGCTGCCATGTAGTAATTATGTGTATTAATTACTAATCAGCCTTATATTGTGACATTTCTATTCTATGTGTACTGTATATTGTGAGTGGCTCCCTAAGCTCAGTAAGTGACAGCAGCACAGAGCATGTGAATCAGTGAATCAGCAGAAAAGAAGATGGGGAGCTACTGGGGCATCTTTGGAGACACAGATCTTTACTGCTAAAGGGCTGTGGTTGCCTTGGGCTGGTACAGAAGCACAAAACATCATGTACAACATTTCTACCTACTTCTTCAGTTAGGCTTTAGTTCTCCTTTAATGCAGAATTTGTCACATTGATTCCTACATGGGGTGCCAATTGGAGGGGTGACCACATTTTTGAGTAAGAGTCGGGGGAGAGGGGGTACAGATATCAGAGCTCAAATTCTGATACAAAGGAAGGGGGGGGCAGATAACGCAAAGTTACATAAATTGTGTAAAAAAATATAAAAATGTGAAATTTCTTAGAAACATATTGATGAAACTGTTTATAGGAACGACTTATTCTAGAGTCACAGCAGCTGTTTCTATTGGATGTCGTACATTGTATCAGTGGAAGGAGACCCAGCGCTCACAAGGGGCCCCGAGGAACTGGAGGGTCTGACCATACCTCCCAACTGTCCTGTTTTCAGCGGGACAGTCCCACTTTTGACAGCTCAACCCACAGTCCCTCGTTTGTACTGAACTGCCAGAAAAACATACAGTGTTTCTGACTTAATTGGCTTTTGGCAGAGAGCCCAGAACTGCCAGGGGGTGCAGAGAAGATACATTTGTAACAATTTTGAGATAAGCAAATGAGTAATTGTAACAATATAAGATAACAGGTCCCTTGGGAAAAGTCGGACTCACAGCTTAAAGGGCAATTCACCTTCATTATGAACATGGGAATTAGGGGCCACAAAAATGGGCGTGTTCAAAAACATTTCCCGCACTATTCACAACAGCTTTTTTTGTCCCTCTTTTTATTTCAAAAATGTTGGGCAGTGTATTGGAGAGTAATGGTGAGCTGACAGTTAGTGAGGAGAGGTGGGAGGGGTCAGGGGTGGCTGTGTGTGCGCCCGGCCCCTCTTAAGATTTTTGTTGCAGGGGGGGCCCAGTTACATGTTGTTTTGCCAATTATTACTAGTGATGTAAATCAATATTCAAACCACTGAATTGTGTCTTACCCTCTGCATTGTGTTACATCACTGGTCCTGTCGTAGCATTTTATTTGCCAGGGATGTAACAGAAATGACATAAGAACTAGTGGCCCAACTGTCATGTCATTTAATCTGCAAACTTGACCGATATACTGATCCCCAGCAACTGTCATTCTCCAGATCTGCTCACAGCCAGGGTCGCTAGTATTTCTGGAAAACAATCCCAGCCAGTGGCAACTCTATTCATATCTCCAATGTCCAATAGCCCAATGTGCAAAAAGATCTGAAGTTCCACAGACTGAATAAAAATTATATCCCAACCCACTGAGGCTCACAGTGTCATGCAGCCCCTCCCTCACCTTCTTCCATTGTGAAGTGAAGGATTGTGGGACTGGAAGTCTCTCTGCTTTCCATAGTGGTTGGTGCACAGATTCTCTGGATAACAAAGAGGCTTCGAGTCCCAGAATCCATCACTTCACAATGGAATAATGTGAGGGACACTGTGAGCCTAAGAGGAGATGGGACTATTATTTCCTATAATGAGTGCAGCTATTTTTCCCTATAAGAGAAGAAGAACTATAGTAGAATAGATTTAAATGAGAAACCCATGTGTGAGCAGCTCATCGGCTCTTCTCCAGCCACAATGGCGCCCATCAAGGGGGATGTGTCTCAGGCCCACTCACGGGAAGTAATTGTTGTAGAAAAGAATTGCATACGAGTTATTCTACATGGGGTATAAGGTTGAGCAAAAACACGCCGATCAGCTGAATTGATGTCACACACAGGTAACCACCAACTTCCCACTAAGGAAACTCTTCTGAGAATCAAAGTGGCAGGAAACTTCTCTGAACAAACGCAACTGTCACATGTGAGAGACACTGAGCTAAATAATAACCTTATTGTTTGTCAGATGTTGTGTGAGTAGTAAAGAAGAGATGCCCCCTTGCAGTTAGTCCCTTGTATAGGCCTCTCTAATGACGTAACAGGAAGAAGGAAGTAAAAAGGAACATTATGCAAATTGTACAAAATGTCGGCCGTTCTAAAAATGACAGATTCCATTGTCTTGTTGCTGATCCTGACAGTTGGTGAGTAGCTAAAGAGTGGGGTAGGGAGGCAACTGGAGACGAGTGTTTCGCTTTCCCTCAGAAGCTTCACGAGACTTTTGTTTTGGTTAAGTTGTGGTAAATGGCCGGTGGGGAGGTTCTAACGACGGGAATGGTGGGACGGAGAATTTTACTATGAGGTTGTAATGGTTGTTAGTTCTCCCGTCTCTCATAATCAACATGACCAGACTTTCATTTAGGCACTCACCCCAAATCTCCCCCTAACTGACCTTCAGACTGGGCCCCCTTAGCTCATAACAAGGTTACAGATATATAGAAACATTGGGGTAACAGTCACCCTGCTATAGTTCCAGGGGTACCCAGGGTACAAATAAGCACTCACCCCAAATCTCACCCTAACTGACCTTCAGACTGGGCCCCCTTAGCTCATAACAAGGTTACAGATATATAGAAACATTGGGGTGTCACTCTGCTATAGTTCTAGGGGTATCCAGGGTACAAATAAGCACTCACCCCAAATCTCCCCCTAACTGACCTTCAGACTGGGCCCCCTTAGCTCATAACAAGGTTACAGATATATAGAAACATTGGGGTGTCACCCTGCTATAGTTCCAGGGGTACCCAGGGTACAAATAAGCACTCACCCCAAATCTCCCCCTAACTGACCTTCAGACTGGGCCCCCTTAGCTCATAACAAGGTTACAGATATATAGAAACATTGGGGTGTCACCCTGCTATAGTTCCAGGGGTACCCAGAGTACAAATAAGCACTCACCCCAAATCTCCCCCTAACTGGCCTTCAGACTGGGCCCCCTTAGCTCATAACAAGGTTACAGATATATAGAAACATTGGGGTAACAGTCACCCTGCTATAGTTCCAGGGGTACCCAGGGTACAAATAAACACTCACCCCAAATCTCCCCCTAACTGACCTTCAGACTGGCCCCCTTAGCTCATAACAAGGTTACAGATATATAGAAACATTGGGGTGTCACCCTGCTATAGTTCCAGGGGTACCCAGGGCACAAATAAACACTCACCCCAAATCTCCCCCTAACTGACCTTCAGACTGGGCCCCCTTAGCTCATAACAAGGTTACAGATATATAGAAACATTGGGGTAACAGTCACCCTGCTATAGTTCCAGGGGTACAAATAAGCACTCACCCCAAATCTCCCCCTAACTGACCTTCAGACTGGGCCCCCTTAGCTCATAACAAGGTTACAGATATATAGAAACATTGGGGTGTCACCCTGCTATAGTTCCAGGGGTACCCAGGGTACAAATAAACACTCACCCCAAATCTCCCCCTAACTGACCTTCAGACTGGGCCCCCTTAGCTCATAACAAGGTTACAGATATATAGAAACATTGGGGTGTCACCCTGCTATAGTTCCAGGGGTACCCAGGGTACAAATAAGAACTCACCCCAAGAGATTTGACTTTCCAGATGTCACTGGAAGTTTTCAAAAATAGAATTTTATAAGAGCAAAATGTACAGAAAGCAAATGTCCGACAACAAAACATCAGCTGGAAATAAAGACCCAAAACCACCAGGGACATGAAATAAAAAGTGAAATAAGAAATTCTTTGCACCAATCAGAAGAGAGGACTCAGACATTAATACAATAAATCTGAAGTGGAGACATAGTGGGGCCCATTGAGTTCCCAATATTTGGTTAAGTCTGTGCTTCTGAAACCTACAGCTGATTTAATACATGGAAATCTATTCATCTTGTTTTGTGCCTAATTCTCCATCTGTCGGATGATTTAGGAAACACAATAAATCACAATAATTTACCTTTGTTTCTGACATTTTGCTGAGAGTTGTAGTTGCTCTGGGGCTGCTCATTCTTTGCCTCACAATGTGCAATTGAGACGTCGTCCAGTTAAACTGAAACTTTTGCAGCAAACCCACTGCAGAAAACAAGAACTTCCCACACTTGCTTCGCACATAATCTTGGGTTTTGGGGTTTTTCTTGCTGAACAAACACACGCCCACGTCTGGAACTTTATTACTAACTGATCAATTCTGAGAACTGAACCTGCTTAGGGTGAGACTAAAAGGAGCCAAAACCAAACAAAACATGCAGCATAAAGTCTTCAGAAATCAGAATGGATTCACTTGTCTTGTGTCATGTACATTGCACTGCCTTAATACCCAAAATAAAAGTTTTAATTCTCCCATGAGGCATTATGGGCGGAGACATGCAAATCACTCCTTTATGTCCCATTGGCCAACAATGTATCCAGAGCCGCTGGTTTATAGCAGAGAAACTGATGGGATGCAACAAGATTGAAACAGTCTATGTGCAAGTTTGGATATTTGGCTCTGGACCATTAGGCTCTATCTGTGCTATAAACCAGCGGTTATGGTTGAATAGTTGGTTTATGGGACCTAAAGGAGTGATTTGCATGTCTCCGCCCATAATGCCTCATGGGAGAATTAAAACTCTCATTTTGGGTATTAAAGCAGTGCTGTGTGTATGGCATGAGACAAGTAAATATCTTCTGATTTCACAATTGCATAACTGGTCAATAAAACCATCACCTACAGAATCATCTTACTACTCTGCCACAATCATCATCATCTCCCTATTGGGGACCTTGGGCTTTCCATGGAGGCACCTGCACAGATCCAACCCAACATGGAGCTTCAGATAAGCAGCAGAATTGTCGAACAGAAGTTGGTTAAGTCTATGCAAATCCTTAAAATCCTTAAGTTGGTGTTTAAAGCAGAGTTTGTGCCAAAAGAAGATTGGGGGGAAGTTGGGGGAGCAAAAAATGTGACAACAATTCGGAAATTGACCAGGAGCCAGAGGCTTCTACAGTCCTTATAATTATAGAAGGACTAAGAAACAAGGAGAGGTGGGAGTCAGGCAGGACAGGTTCTCAGCAAACAGAAATAACTTTATTAACACACAGGTGGGTACAAGACTGAAGACCAATTAGGGTGAGATTTGGGGTGAGTGCTTATTTGTACCCTGGGTACCCCTGGAACTATAGCAGGGTGACTCCCCAATGTTTCTATATATCTGTAACCTTGTTATGAGCTAAGGGGGCCCAGTCTGAAGGCCAGTTAGGGAGAGATTTGGGGTGAGTGCTTATTTGTGCCCTGGGTACCCCTGGAACTATAGCAGGATGACACCCCAATGTTTCTATATATCTGTAACCTTGTTATGAGCTAAGGGGGCCCAGTCTGAAGGCCAGTTAGGGAGAGATTTGGGGTGAGTGCTTATTTGTACCCTGGGTACCCCTGGAACTATAGCAGGGTGACTGTTACCCCAATGTTTCTATATATCTGTAACCTTGTTATGAGCTAAGGGGGCCCAGTCTGAAGGTCAGTTAGGGGGAGATTTGGGGTGAATGTTTATTTGTGCCCTGGGTACCCCTGGAACTATAGCAGGGTGACACCCCAATGTTTCTATATATCTGTAACCTTGTTATGAGCTAAGGGGGCCCAGTCTGAAGGTCAGTTATGGGGAGATTTGGGGTGAGTGCTTATTTGTACCCTGGGTACCCCTGGAACTATAGCAGGGTGACACCCCAATGTTTCTATATATCTGTAACCTTGTTATGAGCTAAGGGGGCCCAGTCTGAAGGTCAGTTAGGGGGAGATTTGGGGTGAGTGTTTATTTGTGCCCTGGGTACCCCTGGAACTATAGCAGGGTGACACCCCAATGTTTCTATATATCTGTAACCTTGTTATGAGCTAAGGGGGCCCAGTCTAAAGGTCAGTTAGGGGGAGATTTGGGGTGAGTGTTTATTTGTGCCCTGGGTACCCCTGGAACTATAGCAGGGTGACACCCCAATGTTTCTATATATCTGTAACCTTGTTATGAGCTAAGGGGGCCCAGTCTGAAGGTCAGTTAGGGGGAGATTTGGGGTGAGTGTTTATTTGTACCCTGGGTACCCCTGGAACTATAGCAGGGTGACACCCCAATGTTTCTATATATCTGTAACCTTGTTATGAGCTAAGGGGGCCCAGTCTGAAGGTCAGTTAGGGGGAGATTTGGGGTGAGTGCTTATTTGTACCCTGGGTACCCCTGGAACTATAGCAGGGTGACACCCCAATGTTTCTATATATCTGTAACCTTGTTATGAGCTAAGGGGGCCCAGTCTGAAGGTCAGTTAGGGGGAGATTTGGGGTGAGTGTTTATTTGTACCCTGGGTACCCCTGGAACTATAGCAGGGTGACACCCCAATGTTTCTATATATCTGTAACCTTGTTATGAGCTAAGGGGGCCCAGTCTGAAGGTCAGTTAGGGGGAGATTTGGGGTGAGTGCTTATTTGTACCCTGGGTACCCCTGGAACTATAGCAGGGTGACTGTTACCCCAATGTTTCTATATATCTGTAACCTTAAGAACATGGTGGACCTAAGTCTTTTCTTACCTTTACAAAAGTTTCCCATTACTGAAAATAGGAATTTGCTTTTGGGTAAGTTTCATAGGAAACCATAGTCATACTGAAACTTTAATGATTATATGTCCTGTAAGTGTAATGTGTTGTTGGGTTCTATACATATAAGTATAATGATATTATCGTATTCTCACTGAACGCTCTGTTTCTGTGCAGCTACGGGACGAGGGGACAGTGCGCAGGAGATACTGATGGAAGAGGGAGATTCTGTTTCCCTGGGACAAAGGACTGACTTTGATACAAAATTGATGATGGCTGATCTCTATACTAAGGATCAATGGATGGCTTCCTACCAAGATGGATTTGATGTTGTTGATCAGTACAAGGGCCGCCTCAACTTCCATACTAAGAATGGCAGCTTCTTGCTGAGAGACCTGACAGAAGGAGACAGTGGAAATTACACTTATTCTGTTCATCAAGCCATAAATGGGAAAAGAAACATGACCCAGATCCACATTCATCTGACTGTAAGAGGTGAGTGATCAGTGCTACTCAAAGTGTGGTGGGCTTCAATATACTACATCTCTGGGGTATTTACAGCTGAGACAACTCTAAAAAAAAGTTCATTGAATACCGTATGTGTTGGGCTGGTGCACCAATGTGGAGGTTTAGGAGCCCCCTGACAATGAAGATCTGTCCTTCTAAGGTTGTTTCCTAAGGCTCTATATATTATATTGGAACTTTTGTGTTTGGCCCTTCCCTTGTGACATCACTGAGCAAGCTTAATACTAAGCTTTGTAGATGTATTAATGACTGCTTCTGATTGGTCTGAAAACTGGTGTGCCACTTTTAAAATATATATATTTGTTTTTTAGAACAAAAGGCGGTGACAATGGATCCAAGACGGTTGTCGTCTGGCCACCACGACACCACATCAGGTACTAATTCCCTTTCAGACAATGCTGGTAAGTTGGACATTAGCAGCAATATGTGAGTGGGCAGGGTGGGGTTACACTGCAGCCAATGAGAGCAATGCAATGGCAACAATACAAAAGACAGACAACTCTGAAGAACAAGAAGAGTAATTACATTTGGGATATATATATATAATACCACAGTGCTGAGAATGCTCTTAGGTAGCAGAGTGCTTCAGTAGAAAAGAAAACCCATAAATGAGTTCTTAGAAGCAGCAAAAGACAGTGAGGGGTAATTATTATATCAAGATAAAGCTCCACCAAGGATTGTGGAAAGGAAATAGGTGTGGTGCACTCCATAAATGTAGGGACTCATGTCTGTAGGACATTGGCAAATGTCTTAAAGCTCACCTCTGAAGGCCTTGTATGTTGTGGCTGAAGCCTTTGAGTAAGTTCCACATCACCCACATATTAAGTTGTACGGTGTAACAGTGAGGCCACATCTGAATGAGAGATTCCTGAGTAAAACTGGCAGTACTGCGTGCAGAATGATTGAACACATAATGACCCACATATGGGGCCAAAATAAAGGTACTGGCCAGATACCATTTAGGCAGGTTTGAAAATCCATTTGGGCGAGGACTGTATCAGGCCATTGGTGCCTCTCAAGATGAGCCTCCATTGCCTCCTCTTGTGATCAGATTACTGGTGATATTGCCAAACTAGGAAATCTTCCTTAACCTTTGACTTTTGGAGATTATTAAAATAGAGTTTGGGTCCCCTCCCCATCTCTGAATAAAGATTAGTGAATATAAGCTGCAGCTACATGTCCCTCACTCTCTTCTCTTTCTATTTCAGGGACTGTGGACGTGATGGTTTGGGTTCTTCTAAGAATCGCCATTAATGTGCTAGAATCAATATCTAATATTTAAATGCTACACTGTAAGTAGATTTTAGGCCAATTACATTTACTCACCAAAATGTACACAACCCTAGTGTTTAACTGTTGCTGCATTTTATGTGTGGATCCAGCCCAGAGGTTCAGAAGCCCCCATAACAGTAATGGTCTTGTTAGGCCATGGTTTGTGTGCCATTGGCACCAATCATGATCCATGTAGGAATGAGCGAATTTTTTTGTTGAGTTTTGCAGCGGAAATTTGTTGCCCATAGTCTTTAATGCATTTCGGCAAATTTTCTCCGGCAACAATTTTTTGGCGAACCAAAATGGGTCAAATTCGCTCATCCTTAGCTACGTGTGCTCTGGGCTGCTGCTCACACTGCAAAAAAAAGATTAAACGCAGGCTATACCTTCACTGAATTCTATAGAAAAGGACTCTGCCAGAAGATTTGTAGACTTGACATAACAAACAAGGTTTGGTCAAGCGCCTTCCCTGCTTCTTTGGACGTGGAGAAGGCACCTACATAACAACAATACTTTGTAAATGTAAAATTCATGCATTCATATTTAAATGTATTCAAATCCATTGGCTGGTGTTAATGTTCAACCATCTAGTCCTCTTGCTTTAACAAATGGAACCCGCCAAGGTTGTCCCCTCTTCTCACTAATATTTATTCTACATAGGAAACTCACCCTATCCCAAATTTTACATTATACTAAATCTAGGCTAGCCATAATATGCTAATAATATGCTTCATACAACGTAATATATATCTAAATTAGGATGATTACGTGTTCTTAGATGATATCTTCTCACAAACTGCTTTCCTTTCAGTTATTCCTCCAGGACCTACATAAAGCAAAGGCAATTTATCCAGCTTGTAATATTAGAGATTATTTCACTAAAAGACTTTCATTCTCTTTCTTACTTGTCTTTGTATCTTAATTGGTCTTGAACTTTTTTGTTTTCTGGAAAACCACGAGGACATCATCCTTGATCCTCAAGCTTTAATAACATCCCAGCCACTTGAGGAAAAAAGATCCCCAAAGAACTCACCCACCCCCTATTCCCAGCATTACTTTCTTCCCAGAAGAAGACACTATGGTCTCCAGCATCTAGAAGCAGGACAGCATATCTGGCCGCAATGTTTCTGGATTCTTCTAAGCCTTGTTGGAGATCCTGATCGGTGGTGCAAGTGTCTAAAACTTTATTTTTTTGGAAACATGCCTTTTGTGTGCTTTCAGGTGTTTCAGGGATGTTCTGACCCATTTACTGCTGTATTTGATGTTACTGAACTGACATGGTTATGGTTTCTATGGAATACACTAGGCTAGACTAGTGCCGCTACTACAATGAAGCAAGGTGAAACTACTAAGCAGCAGGTTACTTGGGTTGTCAAAATTCTGGTTTTTGACCTATAACTTCAGCTCTTCTAGTGCACTTATCCTCAATGTACTAGAAATGTAGGGCCCCCCTCACATTGATCAGGTGCTCCTATAAAAAAGTGCATGTTATTGTGAATTACACACAACTGTGGTTGATCCAACATGGTGCACGGCTGCAATGAGATTAGAATTGGGGCTGATTTGCATCTGGAAACTGCATCGCACATGAGACTTAATATGTTTTTGGAAACCAAACTCACTACAGACTTTTCCTTTAAAATGAATCACTTTTCTCCCCTCTCTTTTCTCTTCCAGTCTTTGTTCTCTTGAAATTTGGATTTAAAGGGCCACCTTTCAGTTCACCATTAACATGTTATAGAAATAGAGGTTGCACTTTTGTATAAAAATACTAATAATTTACATTGGAATAAAGCACAATGGTGCTCTCAAATGATTGTTTTTGGGGGAATAAAGTTGTTTGAGTTTCTGTCTCAGTCTCCCTTATGTTTATGTTCTTTATGTTGTGCCGGCAAACAGTTCTGGTGGCAAATGATGACTTGTCTCTGGAAAGTGTAACCTCAGTCCGAGTCCTGTAAAAAGAGCTACGGTTGGGTTGAAACTGAAACTTTCGTAGTTTAATTTTTCTAGATCATTTTGTCTCTGGTTACAATGAACTATGTACCAAAAAAAAAAGAAACTGCAAAGAAGAGCTAACGAGGTCGCACAGCCTTGTTCATAAATATAATTCGATTGTAGGTGTTACTTGGAAACAGTAAAAGGAATAATTGGATCTTGTGAAAATCAATTAAGAACAATAAATAATAATGCAGTGCACTGGGTCTGTCCTCAGTTTCTATGCACTACCTTTGGTTACTTAACCCATTGTGTTCATGTCCAAACCTTTGGTGTTGCTTTAACACAAGACATAGGGAACAGGCCACACCTACTTGAGGACAAAGTGTCAGTTTACTCTCCTTGAAGACCATTTTGGAATTAACACTTGTGTGACACATCAAGGTCCAGCAAACAAGGTGCTGGTTTGTCCGCTGTTTTCACCCACAATAGGAACCTCCTAATTTATTTAGCAGACACCCTCCTGCTCCCCATCATAACTCATACTACTATTAGAGGGCAAATAGGCTGATGTAATGATCTAGGTGGGACCAGTACTTTCATTACTCACATATACTGCAATCCTTACAACTGTGAAACCAGATCGGGATACATCATCATTTTAAGTGTTTTTATATTTCATCAATTCCCTCTTTTGATATTAAGGGGCCGATTCACTAACTTCGAGTGAAGGATTCAAAGTTAAAAAACTTCGAATTTCGAAGTTTTTTTTGGGCTACTTCGACCATCGAATGGGCTACTTCGACCTTCGACTACGACTTCGAATCGAAGGGTTCAAAGTAAAAATCGTTTGACTATTCGACCATTCGATAGTCGAAGTACTGTCTCTTTAAAAAAAACTTCGACCCCCTAGTTCGCCATCTAAAAGCTACCGAAGTCAATGTTAGCCTATGGGGAAGGTCCCCATAGGCTTGGCTAACTTTTTTTGATCGAAGGATATTCCTTCGATCGTTGGATTTAAATCCTTCGAATCGTTCGATTCTAAGGATTTTATCGTTTGATCGAAGGAATAATCCTTCGATCGTACAATCGTACTATCTGCGCTAAATCCTTCGACTTCGATATTCGAAGTTGAAGGATTTCAATTCCCAGTTGAATATCGAGGGTTAATTAACCCTCGATATTCGACCCTAAGTGAATCAGCCCCTAAATGTTATGTTTTATTGGGTGATTCCTTCTTCTACAGACTAGTGGAATGTGAATTGTTGCTTATGTAATTAGCACCCCTTACACTATTGCTCTTTATTAATTTATTATTCTTAATTGATTTTCACAAGATACAACAATGACTCCAGACCAAAGTGTGGACACAATGGATTTATTTTGAATGAATAATAATCATTTTACAAGGCATCAATTATTCCTTTTACTGTTTCCAACTTACACCTACAATCGAATTTATTTTTCTTTCAATAGGTTTTTATTTAAATGGTTTCCAACAAATGGAGGGGGGGGGATACAGAAGAAAGAAGGGGACATGGTATATAGCGAAACAAAAAGAAATAATATACAATAAATAAAAAGGTGAGGGGGCGCCACACATCGGTTATAAATAAATATCTTCATACACTTAACATGTCATATCAGTACAATCAGTTCCACACAGTATACAATAAAATTCCTTACAGCTTTATGTGTTATCGGTAAGTCATAAAGTATATGGACGACCCAATGCCCACGGCAAGTACTCCAACATGTTACTGTCGTGTAGCTAATTGAATGGTCATCACAAGTAATGGTGTAGCGATCTGTGGGCTAAATAGTCGGGTTCTATATATGTTTAATGTGTATCAAGCACTTTTGCATGTATCCCGGCTACAGGGCTGCCATCAGGGGGGGACAGGGGGGACAAGCGTACCGGGCCCGGGCATGAAGGGGGGCCCGGCAGCGCTGCATTTTTTGAAGATCCGGGCCCCCCTTACGAGCGCCCGAGCCGTACGTCTTGCCTCTTGCGTTGCCGAATGCGGAAGTGCCGAAAAGCCGAAGCCGATGCGCCAAAAAGACCCGAAGTCACGGAAAAAGCCGAAGCCGAAGTCCTGAAGCAGCGCAAAGACCCGAAGTCACGAAAGGAGGCGAAGTTGAAGTACTGAAGCCATGAGTTCAATCCTACTGAACCCCAGTTTGTGTGGTTTTTTTTTTTAAATCCCCTGGCCACAAATGTATTATTTTAATATTCTATAGGCCCCTGCCACCAACATTTTTTTTTGGGGCCCCAATTTTTTTTTTAACTCGTAAGGGGCCCCTTGCCACCATTGTTTTTTTTTTAAAAAGAAAATTTAAATTTTTTTTTGGCAGCCCCAATTTTTATTTAACTTGTAAGGGGGCCCCTGCCACCAGTTTTTTTTAAAAAAAAATATTTTTTTTTTTCACATTTTTTTTGGGGCCCCAATTGGTTTTTAACTTATAAGGGGGCCCCTGCCACCAGTTTTTTTTTTCAAAAAAAATGTTTTTTTAAATTGTTTTTTTGGGATCCCAATTTGTTTTTAATTTATAAGGGGGCCCCAAAAATTTTGTTGTACGGGGCCCCGTGATTTCTAATGGCGGCCCTGCCTGGCTATGTTGTTTGTATGTTTTTTGAATCTCTAAATATGAACCACCATAGCCATGTGTCTCTAAAAGATTGGTTTTGCCGTTCAGTTCTTGCTGAGAATTCTTCAAACTTTACGAGTTCGTTTACCTTCCAATTATGTTTATTAACAAGGCTGTGCGACCTCGTTAGCTCTTCTTTGCAGTTCCTTTCTCTTTGTACAAAATTTAAATTAATTTTCAAGAGCTGTCGGCACGTCTAGGATTAAAGGACTTCTGAACAGTGGTGATGGGTGGTTAGAAGGTGCGGAAAAACGAACAAACCCAATTAACTATGCCATTGGCACCCAAGTGACTGGATCCACAGGAAATATTCAGGGGTCACTTGGTTCCTCTCACAAATACAGAACCTCTCCTTTTCCTTTTTTTTGGGGACCAAGGCCCAATCCTGCTCCAAGACCTTACTCTATAATTCCCAGCTGAGTGGCCCACTTGCCTTGTTACTAGAGATAAAGCCATTTTTCCATTACACTCCCCTCACTGCTGTACTGGAGAGTGAAACAGATATACTATGGGGTTGTATATATAGACATGTGAGGTGGAATCAGGGATACAATTCTCATTAACTTCTACGTTTGTGCCTTGGGTTTCCTCAGTGCCTCACCCAGCTGGACCTTGGGTCTTATTAGCGTCTACCTCAGGTTTAGGGCTTAGTTGGCAGCTTGGTATTAGCCCTTTTGTCCTATTCCTGGAAAACATTATGTTTGCTTTTATATGATGGTTGTCTGACACCAATGAGCAAATAAATGTAATACAGGTTTATACCACTGGGTGCCACAAATTGACCTCTTTTTAAGACACCTTGTGTGCCAGAGCCCTTAAAGACAGATGTAATCACCAGTAAAGCCGTCAGCAGTATTTTGGACTTTCCCACCAACAGGGAGGGGGTGAATTATAGCCAATATACCTCATCATGTCTTGAGATCGAGACAGAAGGGCAAGATGGAGATTGTATGGCGATATGGAGACAGTAGAGTAAGATAAAGACAGTAGGGAAAGATAGAAACAATATGGCAAGCTGGAGACAGAAAGACAAGATAGAGACAGTAGGACAAGATGGAGACAAGGGCAAGAAGGAGCGAATAGGACAAGATGGAAACAGTAGAGCGAGATAGAGACAGTACAGCAAGCTGAAGAGAGTAGGGCAAGATGGAGAGAATAGAAAAAGATAGAGACAGTAGAGCGAGATAGAGACAGTACGGCAAGCTGAAGAGAGTAGGGCAAGATGGAGAAAATAGAAAAAGATAGAGACAGTAGGGCAAGATGGAGACAATAGAAAAAGATAGAGACAGTAGGGCGAGATGGAGACAATAGAAAAAGATAGAGACAGTAGGGCGAGATGGAGACAATAGAAAAAGATAGAGACAGTAGGGCGAGATGGAGACAGTAGGGCAAGATGGAGACAGTAGGACAAGATGGAGACAGTAGGGTGAGATGGAGATAGTAGGGCAAGATGGAGACAGTAGGACAAGATGGAGACAGTAGGGAAAGATGGAGACAGTAGGACAAGATGGAGACAGTAGGACAAGATGGAAACAGTAGAGAGATGGAGAGAGTAGGACAAGATGGAGACAGTAGGACAAGAGAGAGACAATAGGCAAATTGAAGAATTAGTGGCACACCATCCGTTGTAAAATAGTGAACAAATTTTATTTAGCCTTTCCAAAGTAAGGCAGACAACGTTTCGGACCACTCTGGGCCCTTTTTCAAGCCTATACACCAAGTGATGATTGTTCTCCACCAAAATTATTTCTTGTTGGGAGACTCCTACTATATACAGTACAACAGCAAGGGACGGCAATGGGTAGTAATGTTGCACCCACATATGCTAATATTCATATGGCCAGTGTGGAGGAAAATAAAATTTATCCTTATTCCCTCTCTGTAAAACATTGTATGCCGTACTTGCGCTACATAGATGATTCATTAATATTGTGGGATGGCACTTAAGAAAGTTTACTAGAATTTTACCACTACCTTAACACTATGGAAAATAATTAAAATTGTACCTGTGCCTGTGACCCAATGACTCTTCATTTCCTACATGTACAAACAACACGGGAAGGACAGACCCTCTTTACAGATTTATTCAGAAAATCAACGGATAGGAACAGCCTATTACATTTCTGGATCTTTCATGAAGATAATCTAAAAAATTCTTTACCTCTTACACAATTGACACGAGTTAAATGAATTGTAAGTAATGATAGTTTATACACTAAACGGGCAGCAGAAATGGTGGAGAGATTTAAAAAGAGAGGGTATCCTGATGATATATTTATTAAAAGTATTGCTGTCTCTACAGAACATGATAGAAAACATTTACTATCAAATGATAAAAAGAAAACAAATGAGGACGGGCGGATGGTATTTGTGAGCAAATATACTACAGCTAGTAGGAAAGTAGGAAATATTGTCCACAAAACTTCTGCAAACATGTTTACCAAATGTGCCATCTTTTCAACAGGTTCCCATGATGGCAAATAAGAGGGGGAACAATCAGATAGTAACAGCAGATATAGGGAGCCAAAAAATAACAAAGAGATTGTTTCTAAAAAAACCCCAAATATGGCACATTTCCATGTCTTCACTGCACTCAGTGTAAAAAGGGCCCAGAGTGGTCTGAAATGTTGTCTGACTTACTTTGGGAAGGCAAAATAAAATTTGTTCACTATTTTACAACGGATGGTGTGCCACTAATTCTTAGATTTGCCTTTGAATACATCTCCATCTGCAGGCTTGGGACCCATTAGTGAGTACCTATCATCACAACAGATGATGAACACACCTGCATGGGTAACAGCACTCTAATTTTATGTTATAAGATGGAGACAGTAAGACAAGATGGAGACAGTAGGGCAAGATGGAGACAGTAGGACAAGATGGAGACAGTAGGGCAAGATGGAGACAGTAGAGCAAGATGAAGACAGTAGGGCAAGATGGAGACGGGAAAGATGGAGACAGTAGGGAACGATAGAGACAGTAAGACAAGATGGAGACAGTAGAGCAAGATGGAGACAGTAGGGCAAGATGGAGACAGTAGGACAAGATGGAGACAGTAAGACAAGATGGAGACAGTATGACAAGATGGAGACAGTAGGACAAGATGGAGACAGTAGGGCAAGATGGAGACAGTTGGGCAAGATGGAGACAGTAGGACAAGATGGAGACAGTAGGGCAAGATGGAGACAGTTGGGCAAGATGGAGACAGTAGGGCAAGATGGAGACAGTAGGACAAGATGGAGACAGTAGGACAAGATGGAGACAGTAGGACAAGATGGAGACAGTAGGACAAGATGGAGACAGTAGGACAAGATGAAGACAGTAGGAGCCCATGATCTAGCTTTTCAATTATTATTTGTATTTTCGTTTCTATTTATTTTTTTTCCCGCTTCTGGCCTTGGTCTGGTCGGGGCAGGTTCACAGTTGGTAACTGCTGGGAGAGATTAGACAGTCGGACAAGGCAAGGCCGTTGCATGCAAGGAAGTCGCGGGTGCGAGTGGGTGCGGATCAGGGGTGAGTGAGTTACGGTCGGGTGCGGGTCAAGTTTTTCTTGATCAACACATCACTACTGTGCACCCGTCCCAACTGGACCCAAGCACAGCAGAGCAGATAAAAATAAAACGAAGCATAGCGTAGCCTGTGCATTAATCCAGGTGAATAGCGTGAGATAGAGACAGCTCAGAGAAAGAGAGACAGTAGGGTGACAGGGAGATAACATGGGGAAGACTGAGACATCAGAGCAAGATGAGACAGTAGGGAAATTACAGTAAGATGGAGAGAGTAATGTAATATTTTGGCAGGGGCAGGGGGGCTGTCGGAGTGCCAGGGGGAGGTACGGGCCCCTGATATATCAGCTCTGATGAGCCCGGACCCCCCAGTCTGACACTGACTCTCTCTCTCTCTATATATATAGATACAGTAAAAGAGTTTTCCCTATACATTACATGAATAATACCTCCATTGTGACTTGATGAGGGTTTGTTGAAAGTGACTATTTGATTTTAGGGTCACAGCACCCCATGTTCCAGGAGTCCGAGGCAGATATAACAGATTCTGACCCTGTAGCAGAAAGCTGATTGATAATAACAGTCTCTCCACTCAAGGGCCCGAGTCTTGGCCCCGTATCCCAGGGGTCAGTAAGAAGCACAGTCCAAGGCAGTTGCAAATGTATCCGACAGGCAGAGACCAAGGTGGGATTGGGTGAGACAAACGGAACCAAGACCCAAGTCTGTCCCTACAGTCTGACAGTGGGAAAGTGCCCCCCATGTGCTACATTTAGTATCTCCCCCTGTCCAGGGCCGCCATTAGAAATTATGGGGCCCCTTACAACAACATTTTTGGGCACGCTGGGCCCCGCCCACCCTGGTGCCCAAGCCCTGCCCACTCCACATCACAGTTAAAAGACCACACAGACATCAGCGCTAAAAAAGTAACCCCCCCCCACACACAAGTTATAAAAAGCTTTTGATGGTCAGGGCCCCCTTATAAGTTTAAAAAAAAATGTTGGTGCCAGGGCCCCCCATCAAAGTTTTTTTTAAAAAGCATTGGTGCCAGGGCCCCCCTTACAAGTTAAATAAATTGGTGCCCCAACATTTTTTTTAAAAATACATTGGTAGGTGAAATGATGGGGAGGGGGTTTCGGGGAAGGCTCGTATTGTACTTTATTCATTGTTAAGGGCAAGGGAGCAAATTCTGTATGTTCTTGTTTGCTGAGGTGGTCGAAAAAAAGGTGGTCAAGAAACAGTTATTTTACATTTTTTTTATGAAGGGACAAAAAAGTTGTGGCAAAAAAATGAAATAGTTTTTTTATGCCAAAAAATGTAATTTAATAAATAACCTCCTGACTACCCCACTACGCTTGTGGCTACACTCTTTATTTGGAGCAACTGCAGAATTACATTATTATTATTATTATTATTATTAATATTAAAATTCTTATTATTATTAATAATAATATTATTATTATTATTAATAGCATTAGTATTATTATTAGTATTATTGATAGCATTATTATTATTATTATTAGTAGTATTATTATTATAACAATAATTATTATAACAGTATTATTATTTGTATTATTCATAACATTATTTTTATTATTATTAGTAGTAATATTATTATTAGTATTATTATTATTACTAATAGAATTATTATTATAATTATTATTAGTATTATTATTAATAGTATTATTATTATTATTAGTAGTATTATTACAGGGCAATGATAAAACCTCGAGTGAAAATACATAATCCTAAAAACAGACTCAACTGTACAAAGAATTCGACGTAACTACACGGAGTGGGGCCCCTCCGGAAATGATCTTCATGGTGGATTCGCATGGGCCCCCCAGTAACTAGACCAATAAAAACAAATTGTATAAAACATTAGAAATCGCGCAAGATCCCCATTACTCTCTCAATAAAGTACAATGGCTCAGTGAATTATCCCAGCACTAGAGGGAACAGAATAATGACAACAGAAGTTCATACATTTCATACTACAGGTATGGGATCCGTTATCCAGAAACCCGTTATCCAGAAAGCTCAGTATTACAGAAGGCACTCTCCCATAGACTCCATTTTATCCAAGTAGTTAACATTTTTAAAATGTACTTCCTTATTCTCTGTAATAATAAACCTGTACAGGTATGGGATCTGTTATCCGGAAACCCATTATCCAGAAAACTCCACGTTACAGGAAGGCCATCTCCCATTTATGCGATTCATTCAAAATTTTAAAACTGATTTCCTTATTCTCTGTAATAATAAACCAGTACAGGTATGGGATCTGTTATCCAGAAACCCATTATGCAGAAAGCTTTGCATAAACTCCATTTTATCCAAATAATCTAGATTTGTAAAAAAAAACAATTTCCTTTTTCTGTGTAATAATAAAACAGCCGCTTGTACTTGATCCCAACTAAGATATAATTAAGCCTTATTGGAGGCAAAACCAGCCTATTGGCTTTAATGAATGCTCAAATGATTATTTAGTAGACTTAAGGTATGAAGATCCAAATTACAGAAAGATCCGTTATCTGGAAACCCCAGGTCCCGAGCATTCTGGATAACAGGTCCCATACTTGTAGCTTGTACATAATCCCAACTAACATATAATGAATCGTTATTAGAAGCAAAACAATTGTGTTGGGTGTAAATACTGATGAAATGATTGTGGAGTTGACTGAATAAAGTAACATCAATGATTAATTAAAACATGGTACAAATGTAAAAGATAAAGAACATTCCCACCCACATTTCAGATCTCTCTCTCTCTCCCACTTCAACCCCTTGTACCTTAAATCTAAGACAAAGTGAATAGAGAGCGGTGACATTTGCTGATGTGACAGTCACATATCCAAGGCTTAATGGCAACCTCACTGTTTTTAGCAATCACAAAGGGAACAGAAACTGTTGACACTTGAAAATGTTGATAGTTTCAAAACTGGACTGATGTAGGATATGTGATACTGTATATATATAAGTCTGCAGGCAGAAATATGGATTTAGCTGCTATTGGCTGGGACTTAGTACATTGGAGTGACTGGGAGCTGATAGGCCACAGGTTATGGAGGTGGGAAAGAAGCCAACGTTTGTGGGTTGTGACGTGTGTGTTTGGGTGTAAGGAATTTTGTTAAAGGGTTGGCTCACCTTTAAGCTTACTTTATAGATGTAATAATTTTTTGTTATATATTTGAATTATTTGCCTTCTTCTTCTGACTCTTTTGACTCTTTCCAGCTTTCAAATGGGGGGTCACTGACCCCATCTAAAAAACAAATGCTCTGTAAGGCTACAAATGTATTGCTATTGCTATTAATTACTCCTCATTCCAGTCTCTTATGCAAATCAGTGCATTGTTGCTAATTTGGACCCTAGCAACCACATGGCTGAAATTGCAAACTGGAGAGCTGCTGAATAAAAAGCTAAAAAAATACTAAAAAAACACAGATAAGGGGCGGAGCCAAGTCTTACATGTGAGCGGACGCTTCCTCCTGGAGCTCTCCTAATAGCTTCCCACAAAAGTTCAAATTAAGCATTTTCCTTGGTTATTTGACCCATTACAAAGCCTCACTGAGTGCCCTGAGTCATTGGTGAATCATAGGACCTAAAATCCCTGCGAAAAAGGACCCCAAAAAAGCGTTCTTCACGGAGCAGCTCACTAAACAGAAGGGCGCCATATTGGACCAACAAGCAGAGCTGAGAACTGAGGCCCAAAACACAATCCCCCAGTCACAGCAGCAGAAATTAAATCCATGCTGAACAGAACTTAGAACAGAACCTAGAGGGAACAGACCGACCGCATTGGGCTCAAAATGGGCGAGTTTACCTCAGAACATAACAAAGTGGTGGACTCCAAAGACATTATGAAAAAAGAACTAGCTATGCTCACAGACAAGATAGGTGTCCCCGCTGTAATATACGTATAAGGGGAATCCTTGAGGTGATAAAAATAGGAACACTTGAGGCCTACTTCAAGGACTTGCTCTGCAGTATACTACTGGATACACTACAAATAGAACTAATGATAGACAGTATCCACACGGTCCCCAAGCCCAACAGAGGTTGCCTCACGCAATGTCCTCACCAAACTCCACTTCTTCAAACCAAGGAAAAAATCCTGTCGCTTTCAAAGAAGAAGGAACGTTGGCCAGATAAGTATCCAGATCTTGAGCTATACACAGATCTCTCCAAACAAAGATCATTCCAGATCACAACTAAAGCCCTCAGAGAGCACAAAATTCAATAGAGATGGGCAAATCCTATAAAACTAGTAGTGGAGAGAAACGGAACTCCCTTTACTACTCCAACAAAAAACAATACAAAAATGGCTGAGCAACGGGCCAGACAGTGGAAATGAAGTGCTGACAACACCAGAACACCACCCTCTCCTGGAAACCGAATGGAAAACCCCATGAGGCCTCCCAAATACCTATTCATTTTAAATGGGTCATGTACTAATTACTAACCACACTTGCACCCTATTGAGGAATGGCTAAATACTAGACAGGGCTGCAGGAGACCCCCCCACGCTTACTGTTTTGGTGAACAGGACCCACTGTGGTGCCTACAGCAACGCAACCACTTCTGGACACACAACACAAACCTCTACTTATGAGGTTTTAATTTCTAGACATGTTACATTTGACTCCCATAAAATCACAACAGATGCTGCAGGAGATATCTGCTCTTAATGGTCAGTTATATACAATAGCCAACGTGTATGTAGCTAACGACAATCAGGTAAAAGGCTTAATATGAGACACAGTATTCAGAGGGGATGCCTATTGGTTGCAGGAGACTATAACTTTGCACTAGATCAAACAGCGGACGCCTATAGACCACAAGGGAAGTGCCCACCCCTCAAAACACTTACCCCTATATGTAATAAAGGTCACTAAGTTTGCACAGGACCAATAACCCATAGCAACCAATGAGATGTTTGCTTTTAAACAGATGACCAGTAAATGCTTCCTGTTGATTGGTTGCTATGGGTTACTGCTCCTTAGTTCCTTTTATTACATAACCCTATTAGAATAGCACAAACAATATCCGAGTGCATCCATCTACAGTTGCCACCTTTCCAGTTTTGAACCGGACCGTCAAGTTTTTACACCCACTGTGCGGTTCTGCCTACCTGGTTTTCAGAAATTTGAAAATGGGGCAGTCCTGTACTCTGCTTCACTCCAGATGTTGCCAATCATGGACTGCCACGTCATTGTCCCACCCCTGAGCATCATTGTCCCAGCCCTTAGTATTATTGTCCCACCCTGCTGGGTCATTGACCCACCTCTTTATGTCACTGGCCCACCTCTAATGTAATCAGTCCCACCCCTGACACCGCTGCCACTGACCCTTGTCCAGATTCCGGCATTTTAAAAGATGGCAACCCTACCACAATCATTATTGGAAAGTGTATACAAACTGTTCTCCGAGACGTGATTCCTTTCCAAGAATTGACCTGACCCACAAACAACAGGCTCACTCATTGATGCATATCAGGGCTGATCCTATCAAATGTGGGGCCCAATTGGGACCATGTTGGCGGGGCCCCTAGACAAAGTGTTGCTGGCTACTGGATGAAACAAGAGTAGTCAGCACACGGATTCTTTATGTTTTTTCTTGGTGGTGCACGTTCTGCGACGGCCACTTCCCATCGACCAACCATGTAGTATAGAGAATGAACAGCACCATCCACTTAGAGATAATTTAAAAAGCCTTTGTTTGTGCTCTTATGGGCATCCCCGCGACGTTTCAGGCCATGTGCCCATAAGAGCACAAATAAAGGCTTTTTAAATTATCTCTAAGTGGATGGTGCTGTTCATTCTCTATACTAAAGTGTTGCTGGCTACTGACACACCAAGTATCGGCTGGGCCGATTCAGCTTGGGAGCAGGCTTGGTTGGATTGGGGGCAGGCAGGGCCTATCAAGGTTGGAGGAAAGCTGGGCCTATGAGAGTTGGGGGCAGGCTAGACCTATGGAGTTGGGGGATAGGCTGGCTTATCAGAGTTGGGGGTGGGCTGGACCTATGGATTTGGGGATGGGCTGGACTCTCAAAGTTGGGGGCAGGCCAGGCAGCATCATGTGCTGAGGGAAATATTATCTGTGCTGCCCTGTGGTGCGGGGCCCCCAGAGGTGCGGGGCCCTATTGGGCCCAATTGGTCCAATAGGTCTAAGGCCGGCCCTGGATGCATTTATACCAACACAATCCTGGTCAGACCATGCCCCCATTATAGCAGATATTAAAACACAAGAACAGGCTGGACGCTGTGTATGACGGATGAATGACTCCCTACCAACCAAACCAGAACACTAGTAGATTTGGGACAACTCCACCTCTCTCCTTTTCCATTTTCCTATTTCATTTCAAGAACCTTTTTTTCAATTTTATCCTTATCAATGCGGTTACTCTAATTCATTTATAATCAATTACCTGAGCTTTAATGAATTATTGAATTAGCACTGCCAAGCGCTTTATTAATTAATTGTTGTCCAATTTCGGACGCTCTTACCTCAATCACTCATCGTACAATATTGCCACAATTTTTAATCGATTCATTGTGGGTGGATTTATTTTAATTGTAATTTAACTGAATCAATTCCATTGCACTGCACTTTATTTATAATCAATTTTCATCTCTAATGCCTATCTATTATAAAATGAATTTATAGCACGGCACTTTAGTTAATACTAATTCATGGGATTGGTCTAACGTTAAACACAAATGCTGAAAAAAAAGAGACATATACAAAGAAACAGAAGAACTCAGAGGGCAACTCAATAAGACACAATAATGTCACAAAAAATAAAATACTAAAAGTCACAAAGCAGAGGAAATGCTGGTAAACAAATGAAAGGATGTGCAGCCCACACTAGAATCACCTTCTTACTCCACAAAGGGAAACATATCACAAACATAACAGAAATTGCATCATCCATTGCGGAATATTATACAGGGTTCTATAACACAACCCCCCCACTAGGAAGATGAATGATTTCCTGACTACAGTAAAACTCCCCTCAATAACATTCACTTAATGACTCCATCACAGAGCAGGAGGAGGAGGTAGAAGCCACAATTAAAAATCTTTAGAAAGGCGAGTCTCCGGGTCCTGGCGGGTAATTATTACATTATTATTAACACACAAACTCACCAAGCTGTTTAATTACTAAGTAAAGGAAAACAAAAAAAGCTCAGAATTTCTATTAAGACACCAGGGGGCCAATTCATTAACTTCGAGTAAAGGATTCGAAGTAAAAAAACTTCGAATTTCGAAGTGTTTTTTGGGCTACTTCGACCATCGAATGGGCTACTTCGACCTTAGACTACGACTTCGAATCGAAGGATTCGAACTAAAAATCGTTCGACTATTCGACCATTCGATAGTCGAAGTACTGTCTCTTTAAAAAAAAACTTCGACCCCCTAGTTCGCCACCTAAAACCTACCGAACCCAATGTTAGCCTGTGGGGAAGGTCCCCATAGGCTTGGCTAAGTTTTTTTGGTTGAAGGATAATCCTTCGATCATTGGATTAAAATCCTTTGAATAGTTCGATTCGAAGGATTTAATCGTTCGATCGAAGGATTATTCCTTCGATCGCTCGATCGAACTTTTTTGCACAAAATCCTTCGATTTCGATATTCGAAGTCGAAGGATTTTCATTCCCAGTCGAATATCGAGGGCCCCCAGATGTCTGCACCAACTATAGGCCAATTGTGCTTTTGAATACAGATATGAAAATCCACCCCAAGATATTGGCCAATAGAATAGCTCTGCTTCTCCCAAAACTAGTCCCAAATCATCAAGATGGATTTGTAATGGGCAGAGAGGCTCCCGACAATACCAGGAAACTATTAGACCTGATACATATAGCAGAGAAAATGGATTATAGTTTGTAAAGAAAAGAGACGAGGAGAAAAGAGGTTGAGTGAGGAGAGGAAGATAAATAGTACTGAGAGTGGACCCTGGTCTATGGCAATATATACTAGAAGTCCTGGAAAAAGTAGGATTTACAGGCAACATCCTTAAAGCAATAATGCGTCTATACACGGAGCCATCTGCAAGAGTAGGAATTCCAATGGCCCTGTCAAATGCCTTCAACATATCCAACAGAACCAGACAAGGGTGCCCAATGTGGCCTCTCATTTTTGCACTGATGGTGGAAGCTCTCACAGAGACTGGACTATTGACTGGACTATTGACTGGACTATTTGCGGATGACCATAACAAACCCAACCTCGTTACTAACCAACATAATGAAAGAACTAACTGCTTTCCAAAAAATAAAACACAATAAGATAAACCTTGACAAAACACATATATATATATATTACATAGTTTATATAGTTAACCTAGTTTAAACCAGCTGCTGTGTAGCCATGTGTAGTTATGAGGCAGCCATTCAAGCACAGGATACACAGTAGATAACAGATAAGTACTACTATAGTTTATATAAACAAGCTGCTGTGTAGCCATGGGGGCAGCCATTCAAGCACAGGATACACAGTAGATAACAGATAAGTACTACTATAGTTTATATAAACAAGCTGCTGTGTAGCCATGGGGGCAGCCATTCAAGCACAGGATACACAGTAGATAACAGATAAGTACTACTATAGTTTATATAAACAAGCTGCTGTGTAGCCATGGGGGCAGCCATTCAAGCACAGGATACACAGTAGATAACAGATAAGTACTACTATAGTTTATATAAACAAGCTGCTGTGTAGCCATGGGGGCAGCCATTCAAGCACAGGATACACAGTAGATAACAGATAAGTACTACTATAGTTTATATAAACAAGCTGCTGTGTAGTTATGGGAGCAGCCATTCAAGCACAGGATACACAGTAGATAACAGATAAGTACTACTATAGTTTATAGAAACAAGCTGCTGTGTAGCCATGGGGGCAGCCATTCAAGCACAGGATACACAGTAGATAAGTACTACTATAGTTTATATAAACAAGCTGCTGTGTAGCCATGGGGGCAGCCATTCAAGCACAGGATACACAGTAGATAACAGATAAGTACTACTATAGTTTATAGAAACAAGCTGCTGTGTAGCCATGGGGCAGCCATTCAAGCACAGGATACACAGTAGATAACAGATAAGTACTACTATAGTTTATATAAACAAGCTGCTGTGTAGCCATGGGGGCAGCCATAAAAAGCACAGGATACATAGTAGAT
This sequence comes from Xenopus laevis, assembly GCF_017654675.1. Classification (NCBI taxonomy): domain Eukaryota; kingdom Metazoa; phylum Chordata; class Amphibia; order Anura; family Pipidae; genus Xenopus; species Xenopus laevis. The sequence continues at coordinate 2,637,364 of NC_054372.1, read as the reverse complement.
AACAGATAAGTACTACTATAGTTTATATAAACAAGCTGCTGTGTAGCCATGATGGCAGCCATTCAAGCACAGGATACACAGTAGATAACAGATAAGTACTACTATAGTTTATATAAACAAGCTGCTGTGTAGCCATGGGGACAGCCATTCAAGCACAGGATACACAGTAGATAACAGATAAGTACTACTATAGTTTATATAAACAAGCTGCTGTGTAGTTATGGGGGCAGCCATTCAAGCACAGGATACACAGTAGATAACAGATAAGTACTACTATAGTTTATAGAAACAAGCTGCTGTGTAGCCATGGGGGCAGCCATTCAAGCACAGGATACACAGTAGATAACAGATAAGTACTACTATAGTTTATATAAACAAGCTGCTGTGTAGCCATGGGGGCAGCCATAAAAAGCACAGGATACATAGTAGATAACAGATAAGTACTACTATAGTTTATATAAACAAGCTGCTGTGTAGCCATGATGGCAGCCATTCAAGCACAGGATACACAGTAGATAACAGATAAGTACTACTATAGTTTATATAAACAAGCTGCTGTGTAGCCATGGGGACAGCCATTCAAGCACAGGATACACAGTAGATAACAGATAAGTACTACTATAGTTTATATAAACAAGCTGCTGTGTAGTTATGGGGCAGCCATTCAAGCACAGGATACACAGTAGATAAGTACTACTATAGTTTATATAAACAAGCTGCTGTGTAGCCATGGGGGCAGCCATTCAAGCACAGGATACACAGTAGATAACAGATAAGTACTACTATAGTTTATAGAAACAAGCTGCTGTGTAGCCATGGGGCAGCCATTCAAGCACAGGATACACAGTAGATAACAGATAAGTACTACTATAGTTTATATAAACAAGCTGCTGTGTAGCCATGGGGGCAGCCATAAAAAGCACAGGATACATAGTAGATAACAGATAAGTACTACTATAGTTTATATAAACAAGCTGCTGTGTAGCCATGATGGCAGCCATTCAAGCACAGGATACACAGTAGATAACAGATAAGTACTACTATAGTTTATATAAACAAGCTGCTGTGTAGCCATGGGGACAGCCATTCAAGCACAGGATACACAGTAGATAACAGATAAGTACTACTATAGTTTATATAAACAAGCTGCTGTGTAGTTATGGGGCAGCCATTCAAGCACAGGATACACAGTAGATAAGTACTACTATAGTTTATATAAACAAGCTGCTGTGTAGCCATGGGGGCAGCCATTCAAGCACAGGATACACAGTAGATAACAGATAAGTACTACTATAGTTTATATAAACAAGCTGCTGTGTAGCCATGGGGGCAGCCATTCAAGCACAGGATACACAGTAGATAACAGATAAGTACTACTATAGTTTATATAAACAAGCTGCTGTGTAGCCATGGGGACAGCCATTCAAGCACAGGATACACAGTAGATAACAGATAAGTACTACTATAGTTTATATAAACAAGCTGCTGTGTAGCCATGGGGGCAGCCATTCAAGCACAGGATACACAGTAGATAACAGATAAGTACTACTATAGTTTATATAAACAAGCTGCTGTGTAGCCATGGGGGCAGCCATTCAAGCACAGGATACACAGTAGCTAACAGATAAGTACTACTATAGTTTATATAAACAAGCTGCTGTGTAGCCATGGGGGCAGCCATTCAAGCACAGGATACACAGTAGATAACAGATAAGTACTACTATAGTTTATATAAACAAGCAGCCATTCAAGCACAGGATACACAGTAGATAACAGATAAGTACTACTATAGTTTATATAAACAAGCTGCTGTGTAGCCATGGGGGCAGCCATTCAAGCACAGGATACACAGTAGATAACAGATAAGTACTACTATAGTTTATATAAACAAGCTGCTGTGTAGCCATGGGGGCAGCCATTCAAGCACAGGATACACAGTAGATAACAGATAAGTACTACTATAGTTTATATAAACAAGCTGCTGTGTAGTCATGTTAGTCTTTTAGTGGCCATCCAATTAGTTAAGTTGTACAAGCGGGGGTCCCTAAAAGCTAAACAACATTGTAAGTACCAGAGGTTGTACAACTTCTAGGGACCCTCCTATATAAAATAACCCATAGCAATTTGTTTCATTAAACATTTATAAAATATGGCAAGGGACCATGTCCCACCTATTTAATCTTTATACATTATTCCGCTGCCCCAGCCTGGTAAACACCCAGTAAATATGTAAATGTCCAAAACAGGAACATAAGTAAATTAAATGTAGATCAGAGGTGCGTCGCTCACTAGGAATGAACTTATTGCATAAGGAAATGATTCATGCCATAACCATGTAATGGTATCTGATGCGCTTAATGACACACACGTTCAGTTCTCTGCTCGACAGTCACCTGATCTGTTAGTGGCACATGTCTAACCCCTGGAGGACTATGAAGCCCCTCTACTTCTTCTTACACTTCTTCTTAGTTCTGGTCCTGCTAACAAGTAAGTGATTGGGAGTGAGACTTGAGTCTGTATGGGGAGCAGTCACTTATCCATTGCCCATTTATTGGAAGGTTACAGCAGTACATTGTCTTTGTTCCGTCTGCTTTTATTAGAAATGAGGATCAAAACTCTGCCTGAAATGTCACCAGTTCTTTAATCAGAAGCAAAGATTTGTATTTAGTCCTTAATTGCCCCAGGGGTGGTTGAAGATGAGATGTGATTCAGGGCTGGGGATCAGCAGGTATTAAGGAATGGGCAGAGTGCAGAGATAAATGTGCTGAGAAACAGAGGAGTAATGAGGCCCTTGTGCCATACAGCTTGCAATCTAAGTGACAGGGGTGTAACTACAGAGGAAGCAGACCCTGAGACTGCAGGGGGGGGAGGGTCAGGAGCTACAGGGGCCCCACGAGGCTCTATATATATATATATTGTATTCATATACAATTTCCGGTAAACAAGCCGATCTCTAGACATTTTCGGGGGATGAAAAATAATTTGCTGTGGGATCCAGTAATATCTAGTTATGCCACTGCTAAGTGATATAAATTCTAGACATAAGGAGCATATTTATAACTGTGCGTATTTGACCAACATTTGCTTAAAATCATTGTATGGCTTTCTAAATACCTTGGTGCAACCAAATCAATCGATGGTGTATGTTGCTTTGCTTGAGTATAAATATTGAGTATAAATATTGAGTATAAATATTGAGTATAAGTATTGAGTATAAATATTGAGTATAAGTATTGAGTATAAATATTGAGCATAAATATTGAGTATAAATATAAGTATTGAATATAAATATTGAGTATTAATATTGAGTATAAATATAAGTATTGAGTATAAATATTGAGTATTAATATTGAGTATAAATATAAGTATTGAGTATAAATATTGAGTATAAATATAAGTATTGAGTATAAATATTGAGTATAAATATTGAGTATAAATATAAGTATTGAGTATAAATATTAAGTATAAGTATTGAGTATAAATATTGAGTATAAGTATTGAGTATAAATATTGAGTATAAATATAAGTATTAAGTATAAATATTGAGTATAAATATTGAGTATAAATATAAGTATTGAGTATAAATATTGAGTATAAATATTGAGTATAAGTATTGAGTATAAATATTGAGTATAAGTATTGAGTATAAATATTGAGTATAAGTATTGAGTATAAATATTGAGTATAAATATAAGTATTAAGTATAAATATTGAGTATAAATATTGAGTATATGTATTGAGTATAAGGGGCCGATTCACTAACTTCGAGTGAAGGATTTGAAGGTAAAAAGCTTCGAATTTCGAAGTTTTTTTTGGGCTATTTCGACCATCGAATGGGCTACTTCAACCTTCGACTACGACTTCGAATCGAAGGATTCGAAGTAAAAATCGTTCGACTATTCGACCATTCGATAGTCGAAGTACTGTCTCTTTAAAAAAAACTTCGACCCCCTAGTTCGCCATCTAAAAGCTACCGAAGTCAATGTTAGCCTATAGGGAAGGTCCCCATAGGCTTTCCTAAGTTTTTTTGATCGAAGGATATTCCTTCGATCGTTGGATTTAAATCCTTCCAATCGTTCGATTCGAAGGATTTAATCGTTCGATCGAAGGAATAATCCTTCGATAGTACTATCTGCGCTAAATCCGTCGACTTTGATATTCGAAGTCGAAGGATTTTAGTTCCTAGTCGAATACCTCGATATTCGACCTGTGATGAATCGGCCCCTTAGTATTGAGTAGAAATATTGAGTATAAGTATTGAGTACAATAATTGAGTATAAACATTGAGTAGAAATATAAGTATTGAGTATAAATATTGAGTATAAATATTGAGTATAAATATAAATATTGAGTATAAGTATTGTGTATAAATATTGAGTATAAATATAAGTATTGAGTATAAATATTGAGTATAAGTATTGAGTATAAGTATTGAGTATAAGTATTGTGTATAAATATTGAGTATAAATATAAGTATTGAGTATAAATATTGAGTATAAGTATTGAGTATAAGTATTGAGTATAAGTATTGTGTATAAATATTGAGTATAAATATAAGTATTGAGTATAAATATTGAGAATAAGTATTGAGTATAAGTATTGAGTATAAGTATTGTGTATAAATATTGAGTATAAATATAAGTATTGAGTATAAATATTGAGTATAAGTATTGAGTATAAGTATTGAGTATAAATATTGAGAATAAGTATTGAGTATAAGTATTGAGTATAAGTATTGTGTATAAATATTGAGTATAAATATAAGTATTGAGTATAAATATTGAGTATAAGTATTGAGTATAAGTATTGAGTATAAATATTGAGTATAAATATAAGTATTGAGTATAAATATTGAGTATAAGTATTGAGTATAAGTATTGAGTATAAATATTGAGTATAAATATTGAGTATTCATTTCTGCTTTGAAAACCATTCAGATCCATACTGATATGAGCTCAGAGTACAAGGATTCAGAAACAAATGTTATTACCTGGGAGGAGCGACGCAGCCTGTAGGGGGAGTATTACTCTCACGTGAGCATGGGGTTCTTTTCTTGCCCAAGTACAGGCTTCCCTCCCTTTTCTTTATTTCAGCCCCATGGCGTCTTTTCTTTTTCTTCTTCCATCCAATGACTTATTCAGTTAACGATCATTAAAACATAAAAAGTCTTTCTGAGTTTTCACCCTGAGCGCCATTTTCACCTCCCATTGTGCATCTCCCCTGTGATCCTTCAGTACAGTCCATATGGATTTACCCCCATCCCTCCCAAAGGAGCCACAAAGCTTAGACTAAAGCTCAGAGGTAATGGTGAAAGGTAAGTGCCATGAAATGGCTCCAATGTGCCCTGACCTATAAACACACTCATGTCTTCAGCCACTTCACTGAAAGCTCCTCTGTTCCCCTGTGAAGGGCAATAAAAGGCACTAAAATGCACTTGCCCTAAGCTTAGTGGGGGCAGAATATGAGCTTCTTCTCTGTTGCTCCTCTGCACGGGGCCCTGATGCGACTGCTGTCTGTCCATACACCAAGAAACTGTCCTATGTACTAACAAATTGTCTAAAATGCTGAGACAGAAAATCAGTAGGTTCTTTTTCTACAGAAAATTCCCAGAATTCCCAGAAATTACATTTCACCTCAGTGAATCTGCCCATAAGACTGAGAGAATGAGCCACATCACATACCTTTTTAGCTTGAGTTTCTGTACAAAGTCTCCTTGTTGCTCACACCAGTGCACTTTGCTTTACTCTGTGTGACACTTCCTTGTAACCTCGTTTTTTCTACATATTTCGCAATGGTGCGGCCACAATTGCCTGCTAACCGGTTCCTACTTGGCCTTTCAGTTACTGACAGTTACCAACCTGCCAAACAGGTTTCAGACATTTTTTGCTCTTTCAATTTACAGGGTAAATGTTTATTTATTTTTGTAATAGTTTTTATTTAGATATAGAGGGATGTATAAGATTTTGTTTAAAGACATGAACACACAACTGTTTGGAAAGGTCCATCTCTCCTGAGAAGACCAATACCAAGAATTTCTTTTTTTATAGAGACTTCTGACAGTAGAACAAAAGTACATTTTCAAAGAACCACAGGAGAAATCTGTATATATATATATATATATATCTATATATACTGGAAGATAAAAAGGCCCTCAAAGTAAGATGACCACAGAAGACCATATCTTTTTGTAAAATACACATTATGACATAAGAAATAGTGATGGGCGAATTTGCGCCGTTTCGCTTCGCCGAAAAATTCGCGAATTTCGCGAAACGGCGAAAAATTCGCGAAACGGCGCCGGCGTCTCGTTTTTGACGCCGGCGCCCGTTTTTCGACGCCGGCGCCCGTTTTTGGCGCCGGCGCCCGTTTTTCGACGCCGGCGCCCGTTTTTGGCGCCGGCGAATTTTTTTTGACGCGAATTTTCGCAGACGATTCGCGAATTTATTCGCTCGCGGCGAAACACGCAAATTCGCCGCGAATTCGCCCATCACTAATAACAAATAAGTAAATAGCCCTTTTTGCTTGACACTACCAAAATGCAGTACTTGTATTAAACATTAGCATTGTTTTCTACAAACATCAATCTAAAACTTGCATTTTATCTCCAAAAATGTATCTCTAACAATGAAAAAATTCAGATGGCTGAATACAGCAATTCAATGGCATCACTGGGCACTGGAGCAAATTGTGTTACCCCATTGAATTCCTTTGTTTAAGTGGCAATCATTTCGCTGAGAGCACTCGGGGTATTTTCAGGCAAAGTTTAGGGGGCCGATTCACAAAGGGTCGAATATCGAGGGTTAATTAACCCTCGATATTTGACTGGGAATTGAAATCCTTCGACTTCGAATATCGAAGTCGAAGGATTTTAGCGCAAATAGTGTGATCGAACGATCGCAGGATTATTCCTTCGATCGAACGATAAAATCCTTCGAACTGAACGATTCGAAGGATTTTAATCCAACGATCGAAGGAATATCCTTCGATCAAAAAAACTTAGAAAAGCCTATGGGGACCTTCCTCATAGGCTAACATTAAGTTCGGTAGCTTTTAGATGGCGAACTAGGGGGTCGAAGTTTTTTTCTTAAAGAGACAGTACTTCGACTGTCGAATGGTCGAATGGTCGAACGATTTTTAGTTTGAATAGTTCGATTCGAAGTCATAGTTGTAGTCGAAGGTCGTAGTAGCCCATTCGATGGTCGAAGTAGCCAAAAAAACACTTCGAAATTCGAAGTTTTTTTACTTCGAATCCTTCACTCGAAGTTAGTGAATCGGCCCCTAGATGTTTTGTTGCCCCCCTGTGAGAGTACCTTGGCACTTATACTAACAAAATACCTTTCGCCCTTAATTCTGGGTCGCCCTTGGGTTCTGTATTTTTTTCTAATTCAGTTTCAGATTTTCCCATCGACTTATATTGAGTTTTCACTCAATACACCTTGTGATGAGGTTTGAAGTGAGAATTGAAATGAGGTTTTTCTCATTGAACTGAATGTGGTCCTTCATTCATGTGTTACTCTTTCCCTGCCCCTAGCTGTCTGCTGACCCCCATCTCAAACTTAAACCCACTACTGATGATGTTCTCATTCTATGGACTCTACAGACTCAAGCCTATCTTGGGGAACTCGTTGGTTCTTCCCTCTCCTTCATAGTTGTATAGGGTTATCCTATATATTTCCACAATACTGTAAATAGGAGTGCAGGCCATGCAACCACCCCCCCTCCGGAGGAGAGTTTTTCTGCCGATTCACCCCCTGCACCCCCAGTAGTTCCGACACTGTATTTCCACTAACCCATAATGTGCAGACTCTACTTGTCCTTCTCATGACTGTCAAAGCCATTAATGACTCTGCACCTCCATGAAATCTTGGTTGACTCTACTGCAGGGTCAGACCACCCACATCCACTGCTGTATCCCACCATAAACCTTTCTTGCTGCTTTTCCCTGAATTCCTCCAATGAGAATTCTCCATTGACCTTTTCTGAACTAAACTCCAAGACTGCCCATTGGAGCCCATTAGAGCCCTGGCAGAACAACTGACCCAGTCTCAGAGCTTATGAGGCAATGCCACGGCCATGATTCCCTTCTAGTATGTAAGTCTCATATTAGGATTGCAAGCTCTACAGGGCAGGGACCTCTTTCCTCTTTGTCTAGTCACAGTTGGCATTTAATCTTTAATTAAATTATATATCAATTGTTTAACTTTGCACGAGCAAAGGGCAACTTAACTTCTTAATATCACCTGCTGGCCTGACTCCCAGTAATATGTATTGTTCCCACAGAGGCCCTGCCTAAACCTGCTGGAGGGTCATATTCCTTATTTCATTCATTGGCTTTGTTTGGACACATATTTTAACCCCTTCTGAGTCCTGAGATTAGGATATCGTGTCCACCATTTTACCCAGTTCTGTATAGATAATATTATTTAAAAAAAAAAAAACAGGTTTTTGAGCTTAGTGATTAAAGCAGACTTTGTAGCAGGGCTGTGGGCCTCCGGTTTAAATGGAAGGTGTGACTATCATACAGCATTTATTCTGCATAGAAGGACATTGCCTAAATAATCGAAGTATAGTGATATCAGTCTCTTCTCACTGAACGCTCTGCTTCTGTGCAGCTACGGGACGAGGGGACAGTGCGCAGGAGATACTGGTGGAAGAGGGAGATTCTGTTTCCCTGGGAGAAAGGACTGACTTTGATACAAAACTGATGATGGCTGATCTGTACATTGGGGATCAATGGATGGCTTCCTACCAAGATGGACTTGATGTTGTTGATCAGTACAATGGCCGCCTCAACTTCCATACTAAGAATGGCAGCTTCTTGCTGAGGGACCTGACAGAAGGAGACAGTGGAAATTACACTTATTCTTTGCATCAAGCCATAAATGGGAAAAGAAACATGACCCAGATCCACATTCATCTGACTGTAAGAGGTGAGTCACGTCCGTCACTGATTACCCAATATCCCATGTGTTGAGTCCAGGACTAGAATAAAAAACACTTATGCCCTGGTCCCACTGGTTGGACAGTCCTGTTTTACAGCAATATATTTCCCCCCTTTACAGCTTCTATGTAAGAGCAATTATAGACACAGATATAGATACATAAGAACTCAGTGTAGCCCTTTGGTTGGACCGCAGAAATGATAAACATTACTAGTAGCCTTAATACTAGCCACTGTGCTTCCATTGGTCAGTTACATAATATAGCTGGGACAGCCAGTCACATGTCTCCCAAGATGATCTTCAGACTGGACAAGTCACTGCCCCAGCCCCACTAGGGACCAAACCCACAGTTGAATAATTACTGAGTTACAGCAATAGATACAGTTGGAAAAAGCCCAACAGGAATTAAACAGAATGTAATATACAGAGGGGCATGGCTTAAACCATTCTGCGTCTAATGCACAATGTTAAATGACCTAAATCAACTTTGTTTTAAATAAAAAAAAATTCATTTTCTCTTTAGAACAAAACTCAGTGACTGCAGAGCCAAGAGGGACCTCTCCCGACCATAGGGAGACCTCGCCAAGCCCAATCCCTTCATATTCTGCCAGTAAGTCGGACCAGTTCTAAAGTGATATAATAACAACCAGATCTTCTGAGGGGCTGCTACTTGGGAACTTTGACTTTTTTGGCCTCCTGCCTCCCTTTAAGTTCAGTGGGTGAAAGTGACCTCCCTTTCAAGACCCTTTTAGTTGTACTCACATTATTACAAAGACAGGCTGATACTCATAGATAACGTCTATTTCTCAATGCACAGGACAAACTGAGACCCAATGTACTGAGACCCAATACTTTACCATGTTTTATTTAAATGACCTACTTGTAAAACAGTGTTGTCCTTCCCCTACTCCATTAACCCAGGTCTCTTTTAATGCAACTGTCTGGGAAAGATTTAGGGGAAGTGATTCTGCGTTGCCTCATTCTCATTTCCCTGTTCCATTTTATTTTTATTCAGCTGTTTCAAGCAGGACGCTCTCCCTGGGTGATTGAAATGAGAATCTCTCACAATTCAATAAATTGAATACCCTAGCATTCTTATTCTCTCTATATCCTGCTCCTGGGCTGCTCTCTTTCCCATGGTCAGGTTGTAGGGTGGAGTTTAGACTAAAATATATTCTGCCAATTGCATTGGCCAAGGGTAACAGTGGACATCCAGTCTCCATCCAGTTCTATCAGTTGGCTTTAATTTGCTAATGGATATCAAAGAGATCGATGCTATGGGTCAATCTTCTGAAAGACCCCCCCTGAGCCCATGGGATAGAGAGCAGTCCAGGAGCATAAAGAACAGAAAACCAGAGTTCTCTCGTAAGTAATGTGAGGAGATTGGATTCACTTATCCAATGGGAGGTTCATGTCTGACCATGGGAAAGAGAGCAGCTCAGGAATGAAAGAAATAATCCGATGTTTCATCCACTTACCCTTTAATAGCCCCGATAGGGCCATTTTTCTGCTAAAGGGATATAGACTCTATATGGAGACCCTGTGATGTAACTTTTCCTTATTATTATACAGGGGACATTATGTGGCAGTTGTCCATCTGTCTGGCTGTTCTTTCGCTGCTTCACCCACTCCTGTGTCTCTGCAGTGTCCTCTGGAGATGCTGTCAGGGGGGTAAGTGTGGCAATGGGTGCAAAGCAAAGATCTGGGTGCTGTGGGTCAGGGTGGTGTCTCTCTAGGTGTCGCCTTGTATTTAGTGGCTTTGCTTTACTGTAGATTTGGGAAGCTGCTATTGGATATTGCTGTATGTCTGAGGAAAGAAGAGCAGCTTGTGAAGTTAAATAAATAAAAGAGACCCATCAAAAGTAGGGTGTGGTCTTTGATTTGATCAGTAGCAAACTCATCAGATGCTGATTGGCTACCTTGGAGCAATTAGCATCAGCCATATCATCTGAAAGGCAATTATTTTAGTTCAGGATCTATTCGGCTTAATATGAACATAAAGCTTCTGATTTACTGGGGCACCAATGAGATCTTTGAATTCATTCTAAATCAGTTCATTCTCCAGAGCCAAGTCATTGAGCACCCGCGGGATATCTATTGGGGTGCCCAAGGCTTAGCGTTCATATACAAGCCAATAAACTGTCATCTCAGTCAGTCCAGTCCAGGTCACCACATTTATGGCAGTAGAATAACCAAACTAATGGCTGATGGGTTGCTATGAGTTACTGCCCTGGTGTAGTTAGACCTAGATACCTTCAGTTTCTCTAATGGGACACTAATGGGACACTCTCTCCTGCCAAATAAATGACTGTGTTCCAGAGGTGCGTCTCCAATATATCAGTCATGTATGTACAGGGGTGCTGGAGATCCCCCAACAGACCCCACTCTATATCACCATTTAGCAATCACGAGCAGCAAGTCCGGCACACAAGTAAAGGGGAAGTAAAGTGTATAATAGAATAAGGCTAGAAATGCTGTATTTTATATACTAAACATAAACATGAACTTACTGCACCACAAGCCTAATCAAACAAATGATTTATGCTTTCAAAGTTGGCCACAGGGGGTCACCATCTTGTAACTTTGTTATACATCTTTGCAAGACCAAGACTGTGCACATGCTCAGTGTGATCTGAGCTGCTTAGGGATCGTTATAAATGATCAAAACAGCACAAGTCAAATAATATCTGCCAGAAGCCGATACACAAGACTGATAAATAATCAGAATATACAGACTGCACTGGGTCTGTGGATACAAATCTCTACACAGTCGCTTTATAGGGAAACAAACTAAGCTGCTCGAGGCCAATGAAGTAAGGAAGGAGCTCCCCCTGCTGGTTGAAATTATGATCGTTTCCCTGTAGAGCATTTAGTGACCGTCTGATGTTTCAAAGCAAAGGGGGAATTTCACGGCATACAGTCAGATTTCTTATAAAAACGGTACACATTTTTTAATTAAATATTGGAGATAGGTTTCTTTTTCATTAAAGAAAGTAAAAATGGGATTTTATTTTTTTGCCTTTACATGCCCTTTAAACGGCAAATTGGAACTTACCCCATTTATTCAAGCCACCAGCAGTTACTAGGAATCCCAAAATTGGAGTGCTGTTCCAGGTCTGTATCACCGGATTGGTGTCAGGTGCCTTCAGGTATTGGGCCCGATACTGCCCAAAGCCCAAAAATGTGTATCACAAAGCCAGAGACCTGTGGCACAACTGATGCAATTGATTAAGTGATCAGCATTTACGGACGTTTTGTTTGTGAGCTGAATAAATGCTGATCACTTAATCAATTGTATCAGTTGTGCCACAGGTCACCAGCAGTTACTAGGGGCCCCCCTACCCTTAATGGCACCACAGTCTATTCTTATAATAATGTCTCATTATTGTCTCATTATTGTCTCATTATTGTCTCATTATTGTCTCATTATTGTCTCATTATTGTCTCATTATTGACAGGACAAGCAAAGTCTGTTCAAGGAGTTTCATTCTCCAGTATCTTAACAAGCGAAACTGACACAACTTTGGATATTCCAGTCTCTCCCGGGTCTTTTCCATCTTCTACCAACCAAACTACAGGTCAGACTTGTTCCCTAATTCTCCCTGTACATCGGCTTCAATCTCACAGCTTTCCTCTGTTCATAAAGAAATTATAGGTCACTAGTTAGAGATACATTAACTATATGTAACCAGGGCAGATATTACTAATAACAGGACCCCATACTAGTTTGTTAACACAGCCCAGCTAATATCCTTATCATTTACAGTAGGGGGTACATTATCCCTTATAATACATGAGTGATACTCAGAGTTCCCTGTATAACTCAGCCTGCAGCCTTGTGTCTTTATATGGTCACAGAACAACCCCTCAGTGACTTCTAATATCCTTATCATTTACAGTAGGGGGTACATTATCCCTTATAATACATGAGTGATACTCAGAGTTCCCTGTATAACTCAGCCTGCAGCCTTGTGCATTTATATGGTCACAGAACAACCCCTCAGTGACTTCTAATATCCTTATCATTTACAGTAGGGGGTACATTATCCCTTATAATACATGAGTGATACTCAGAGTTCCCTGTATAACTCAGCCTGCAGCCTTGTGCCTTTATATGGTCACAGAACAACCCCTCAGTGACTTCTAATATCCTTATCATTTACAGTAGGGGGTACATTATTCCTTATAATACATGAGTGATACTCAGAGTTCCCTGTATAACTCAGCCTGCAGCCTTGTGCCTTTATATGGTCACAGAACAACCCCTCAGTGACTTCTAATATCCTTATCATTTACAGTAGGAGGTACATTATCCCTTATAATACATGAGTGATACTCAGAGTTCCCTGTATAACTCAGCCTGCAGCCTTGTGTCTTTATATGGTCACAGAACAACCCCTCAGTGACTTCTAATATCCTTATCATTTACAGTAGGGGGTACATTATCCCTTATAATACATGAGTGATACTCAGAGTTCCCTGTATAACTCAGCCTGCAGCCTTGTGCCTTTATATGGTCACAGAACAACCCCTCAGTGACTTCTAATATCCTTATCATTTACAGTAGGGGGAACATTATCCCTTATAATACATGAGTGATACTCAGAGTTCCCTGTATAACTCAGCCTGCAGCCTTGTGCCTTTATATGGTCACAGAACAACCCCTCAGTGACTTCTAATATCCTTATCATTTACAGTAGGGGGTACATTATCCCTTATAATATATGAGTGATACTCAGAGTTCCCTGTATAACTCAGCCTGCAGCCTTGTGTCTTTATATGGTCACAGAACAACCCCTCAGTGACTTCTAATATCCTTATCATTTACAGTAGGGGGTACATTATCCCTTATAATACATGAGTGATACTCAGAGTTCCCTGTATAACTCAGCCTGCAGCCTTGTGCCTTTATATGGTCACAGAACAACCCCTCAGTGACTTCTAATAACCTTATCATTTACAGTAGGGGGTACATTATCCCTTATAATACATGAGTGATACTCAGAGTTCCCTGTATAACACAGCCTGCAGCCTTGTGCCTTTATATGGTCACAGAACAACCCCTCAGTGACTTCTAATATCCTTATCATTTACAGTAGGGGGTACATTATCCCTTATAATACATGAGTGATACTCAGAGTTCCCTGTATAACTCAGCATGCAGCCTTGTGCCTTTATATGGTCACAGAACAACCCCTCAGTGACTTCTAATATCCTTATCATTTACAGTAGGGGGTACATTATCCCTTATAATACATGAGTGATACTCAGAGTTCCCTGTATATCTCAGCCTGTACCTTGTGCCTTTATATGGTCACAGAACAACCCCTCAGTGACTTCTAATATCCTTATCATTTACAGTAGGGGGTACATTATCCCTTATAATACATGAGTGATACTCAGAGTTCCCTGTATAACTCAGCCTGCAGCCTTGTGCCTTTATATGGTCACAGAACAACCCCTCAGTGACTTCTAATATCCTTATCATTTACAGTAGGGGGTACAATATCCCTTATAATACATGAGTGATACCCAGAGTTCCCTGTATAACTCAGCCTGCAGCCTTGTGCCTTTATATGGTCACAGAACAACCCCTCAGTGACTTCTAATATCCTTATCATTTATAGTAGGGGGTACTTTGGAAACATTATTGTGAGAGTGTCAGAGTAGCTGACGCAGCAGAAGATGGAGGGTTGGGGACTTTTTTAAAAAGTGAGGGTGTTACGTTTAAGTGAATCTGACACAGTCCACAAATAACTGTCATTTGAAACCGAAATACACTTTTCCCAATGCTGCTCATACCCACTATATACAGACAGCAGACACAGTTCTTTAATTGGAAGGAGGTAGAATTCCCATAAGAATGAGGAGAATTAGGGTGGAACTAGGGGTAGGAAGAAGAGGCCTGTGGAATATGTTTAATAAGCAGAGGGGTGGATTAGGCTTTTGGCCCGGCACTGGGAAAAATACTTATAAGTTTAGGCTACAGTTCCCCTTTAATACAGGCCTAAAGCTGTTGCAGCAGAAATGTGCTGTGTCCCTTGTAAGTGACTATATGGCACCTCTTGTGTAACAGGCGGAGGGACCCCATTATGTTGCACCCTGTGTATGAAGATCAGCGGCTACATGTCTTTGGGGTCCGTGTGGTTCAGCTTATTATTCTACCTCCTCTATGATAACGGTAAGTAACGAATGGTCCCAAGAGTGTAATTAGTAATTAATCATTTATTAGCCTTCATGTGTGTCAGCTCAGCAGCTCTGTCTGAAAGACAAGGGATATACAGGCAATGCATTGAGCTCTTGCCACAACATTTCTAACAATGCAGCTAAAGTCAGGTGTTAGCCGTCTAAAACTGCTAATTTCTCAGGAAACACAAAAAATACAAAAAAATGGATGTTGTTATAAAGGGGTGAACCTTTAGTAATATCAATAATTTTATAAATAATAATAATTCAAATATTAATACAAATATACAGGATCAGTGCTTAAACCTTACTTGTGAGCAATAATTTATACCCACACAAGTAAAGGTAGAAACCAAAAACTTCGCTCCTTGAGACATTGCTAATTACAAGAATAGCCAGTTCAGCATTGATTCAACGCAATGGGGAGCCCCCACAACCTTTGCTTCATGACCCTCAGGTTCCTGATAATCAAGTGATTCCCCAAATTCTTATACATAAACTATATATAAATATATATACTGTAAAATCATTATAAAGACCATTATATAATACTCACGGCAGAATATACATTTCAGAAGTGCTCAGAGAAGCAGCCTGAGTAATGTTTTTAGGCTGGGGGGTCCAGGGGTTTGGCCCCTGAGGCTGGAGGTCTGGTGGGTCCTGGGCCCCCCAGTCCAACGCTGTAGTGACATGTCAGAGCAATTTTAGCCAATGGCCGGCAGTGTGGGCAGTGACCGGCTGAAATATTCCGGCCGAGCAAACACTTGATGCTCCACCTTCTTCTGGATCAAGGAGACAGTTGGTCCCTAAACTTGGGGCTCAAGGCAGTGTCTGAGGGGCTCAGTCTCCCCAATAGGCAACTCTGAGCAAAGGATGAACCTCATTGCTGAAGAAGAAGAAGGACATCAGCCAGGTTGGGTCTCTACCTGTGAGGCCAAATCAAATATTTGTGACTAGTGATGGGCAAATTTATTTGCCAGGCGTGAATTTGCAGCGAATTTCCATGTTTCACCATCGACAATTTTGATGCCTTTTGCAAATTTTCCACCCGTTTCGCAAATTAAACGGGACAAATTTGCCCATCACGATTTGTGACCTCTTCAGTTATGGGCAGCTCTGTATAGGGTTCACTTGGGCAAAAGGTTGGACTTTGGTTTTAGGGTACGTGAATGAATCTTCACCCCTCTTACTCTCCCCACATTCTATTTCAGGAGATCTCAGAATGATGGTTTGGGTTTTGCTTGGAGTCGCCGTGATCGTCTCTGGGATAAACATCCTCCCTCTCTTTAAATGCTGCAAAATTCCACGTGAGTTACAGCTGTAATGCGATGGTTCAGTGGGGGATTCTGGGAAACAATGCACTTGCTACACAAATCAATATTTAGGTACAATTGCTTTATCCATTAGTGGCTAAAATCCAAACAGCAGAGATCGTGTCTTATCCCAAGTATCAGGCCTCCCAAGAGGAACCCTGACAAGCTACAGTGATACAATTCAGTCCCTAACCTATGGGTTTTACACCCACGACTCTAATCCTTCTAATTCTCCTCGGTGGAGCTCATGCTGCTTACTAGTTACCCTACTCCTATCTCTCAGTCCTGGAGTGAGGTATAATAGAAGTATTCTTATACTATCTACACCTACACTTCCATTACCTTCCAGGAAGGTAGAATCCAAAGAAAGAGAAAGAGCCCTCGTGCGCTTCCCCTATTTCTACAGTAGAACAATGACACCTCCTGGCCAGTTATTGAACTGCAGAAGAATACTTAACTCAGTTAAAGGAAACAACTTCCTATCTATAACTAAGGATCCACTTAGTCTTCTAAAACCTAGGGAACTGTCTTAATAAAGGGTAAATAAGCCTACAGTCCCCTACATTGTTAAAGGGGTGGTTCACCTTTATGTTAACTTTTAGTATGTTATAAATCAATCAGTTCTAAGCAAATTTTAAATTTTTCAAATGGGGGTCACAGACCCCATCTAAAAAAACAAATACTCAAGGCTACAGATGTATTGTTATTGTTACTTTTTATTCCTCATCTTTCTATTCAGGCCTCTCCTATTCATATCTGAGTCTCTTGTTCACATCAATGCATGGTTGCTAGGTTTATTTGGAGCCTAGCAACCAGATTGCTGACATTTGCAAAGTAGAAAGCTGCTGAATAAAAAGCTAAATAACTCAAAAACCACAAATAATAAAAAATGAAAACCAATTGCAAATTGTTTCAGAATATCCCTCTCTACATCATCCAACAGTTAATTTAAAGGTGAACAACACCTTTAATAGGCAAAATCCCACTCCACCTAAAGCTGGCTATGGTTTAGAGTTTAAAGGGCAACTCATGTCATTTTTTTGCAAATATAAAAGAAATATTGCTGCAATACATATTTAGAAGTTATTTTAGTCTCTTAAGTGGGCCTGGCGACTATTTCCATTAACAAATTCAGTTAGAGGCCACTAACAAGGCAAATAGAAAGGATCAGCTGCGTAACCCATAGTAACAGGAGGTTTTAGATTCAGCCACAAGAGGTCTCTCTGTTTAAGACTAATGTATTATTATGTGCATATGAGTAAAATGTGTCTCTATAGAAAGCTACTGTTTCATAGCCTCTTCACACAAAATATAATTACTCTGTACTTTCTTCTTCTGAGCTGCTCTCTTTCCTATGTACTTCCTGCTTCTGGGCTGCTCTCTTTCCTATGTACTTCCTGCATCTGGGTTGCTCTCTTTCCTATGTACTTCCTGCTTCTGGCTGCTCTCTTTCCTATGTACTTCCTGCTTCTGGGCTGCTTTCTTTCCTATGTACTTCCTGCATCTGGGTTGCTCTCTTTCCTATGTACTTCCTGCTTCTGGGCTGCTCTCTTTCCTATGTACTTCCTGCTTCTGGGCTGCTCTCTTTCCTATGTACTTCCTGCTTCTGGGCTGCTCTCTTTCCTATGTACTTCCTGCTTCTGGGCTGCTCTCTTTCCTATGTACTTCCTGCTTCTGGGCTGCTCTCTTTCCTATGGTCCGGGTAGAAGGCCGAGCTTAATTTAAGGTTATCAGAGCTTGTGAAAAATCACCGGTACTTCTAATGAATTCAGCTTCATGGCCTGCACTCATTACCGTCTAATTGAAGTGAAAGAGAACGCAAGGAAAGAAAGAGCTGGATAGCTTGGGATACATATGCCCCCTTGTTCTGCTGCTATTTACTAGTTTGTTATACAAAGAGCAGCACAATGGTTAATATGTGATGTGATTATTAGACTCTTATTTGTGTTGTGCAGATGAAGCAGGAGTGTCTGTATTTCCCTATGGAAGTTTGTGCAGCAGCAGCAGCAGGGAGAGACCCTGTAGCTTCCGGCTCCTGGAGATCCTCAGTTTGGCGCTGGTTCTGATATTCACACTCTGCCTTTTCCTTTCTGGCTGTAAGTATAGAGAACATTGGCTGTAAGTATAGGGAACATTGGCTGTAAGTATAGGGAACATTGGCTGTAAGTATAGGGAACATTGGCTGTAAGTATAGGGAACATTGACTGTAAGTATAGGGAACATTGGCTGTAAGTATAGGGAACTGGGGAACATTGGCTGTAAGTATAGGGAACAGGGGAACATTGGCTGGAAGTATAGGGAACACTGGCTGTAAGTATAGGGAACATTGACTGTAACTATAGGGAACAGGGGAACATTGACTGTAAGTATAGGGAACATTGACTGTAAGTATAGGGAACATTGACTGTAAGTATAGGGAACATTGGCTGTAAGTATAGGGAACATTGACTGTAAGTATAGGGAACATTGACTGTAAGTATAGGGAACATTGACTGTAAGTATAGGGAACATTGGCTGTAAGTATAGGGAACATTGGCTGTAAGTATAGGGAACATTGGCTGTAAGTATAGGGAACATTGACTGTAAGTATAGGGAACATTGGCTGTAAGTATAGGGAACTGGGGAACATTGGCTGTAAGTATAGGGAACAGGGGAACATTGGCTGTAAGTATAGGGAACATTGACTGTAAGTATAGGGAACAGGGGAACATTGACTGTAAGTATAGGGAACATTGGCTGTAAGTATAGGGAACATTGACTGTAAGTATAGGGAACATTGACTGTAAGTATAGGGAACATTGACTGTAAGTATAGGGAACATTGGCTGTAAGTATAGGGAACATTGGCTGTAAGTATAGGGAACATTGGCTGTAAGTATAGGGAACATTGACTGTAAGTATAGGGAACATTGGCTGTAAGTATAGGGAACTGGGGAACATTGGCTGTAAGTATAGGGAACAGGGGAACATTGGCTGTAAGTATAGGGAACATTGACTGTAAGTATAGGGAACAGGGGAACATTGGCTGTAAGTATAGGGAACATTGGCTATAAGTATAGGGAACAGGGGAACATTGACTGTAAGTATAGGGAACATTGGCTGTAAGTATAGGGAACAGGGGAACATTGGCTGGAAGTATAGGGAACACTGGCTGTAAGTATAGGGAACATTGACTGTAACTATAGGGAACATTGGCTGTAAGTATAGGGAACATTGACTGTAAGTATAGGGAACATTGGCTGTAAGTATAGGGAACATTGACTGTAAGTATAGGGAACATTGACTGTAAGTATAGGGAACATTAGCTGTACGTATAGGGAACAGGGGAACACTGGCTGTAAGTATAGGGAACATTGACTGTAACTATAGGGAACAGGGGAACATTGACTGTAAGTATAGGGAACATTGACTGTAAGTATAGGGAACATTGACTGTAAGTATAGGGAACATTGGCTGTAAGTATAGGGAACATTGACTGTAAGTATAGGGAACATTGACTGTAAGTATAGGGAACATTGACTGTAAGTATAGGGAACATTGGCTGTAAGTATAGGGAACATTGGCTGTAAGTATAGGGAACATTGGCTGTAAGTATAGGGAACATTGACTGTAAGTATAGGGAACATTGGCTGTAAGTATAGGGAACTGGGGAACATTGGCTGTAAGTATAGGGAACAGGGGAACATTGGCTGTAAGTATAGGGAACATTGACTGTAAGTATAGGGAACAGGGGAACATTGACTGTAAGTATAGGGAACATTGGCTGTAAGTATAGGGAACATTGACTGTAAGTATAGGGAACATTGACTGTAAGTATAGGGAACATTGACTGTAAGTATAGGGAACATTGGCTGTAAGTATAGGGAACATTGGCTGTAAGTATAGGGAACATTGGCTGTAAGTATAGGGAACATTGACTGTAAGTATAGGGAACATTGGCTGTAAGTATAGGGAACTGGGGAACATTGGCTGTAAGTATAGGGAACAGGGGAACATTGGCTGTAAGTATAGGGAACATTGACTGTAAGTATAGGGAACAGGGGAACATTGGCTGTAAGTATAGGGAACATTGGCTATAAGTATAGGGAACAGGGGAACATTGACTGTAAGTATAGGGAACATTGGCTGTAAGTATAGGGAACAGGGGAACATTGGCTGGAAGTATAGGGAACACTGGCTGTAAGTATAGGGAACATTGACTGTAACTATAGGGAACAGGGGAACATTGACTGTAAGTATAGGGAACATTGACTGTAAGTATAGGGAACATTGACTGTAAGTATAGGGAACATTGACTGTAAGTATAGGGAACATTGACTGTAAGTATAGGGAACATTGGCTGTAAGTATAGGGAACATTGACTGTAAGTATAGGGAACATTGACTGTAAGTATAGGGAACATTGACTGTAAGTATAGGGAACAGGGGAACATTGGCTGTAAGTATAGGGAACATTAGCTGTAAGTATAGGGAACTGGGGAACATTGGCTGTAAGTATAGGGAACAGGGGAACATTAACTGTAAGTATAGGGAACATTGGCTGTAAGTATAGGGAACAGGGGAACATTGACTGTAAGTATAGGGAACATTGGCTGTAAGTATAGGGAACAGGGGAACATTGGCTGGAAGTATAGGGAACAGGGGAACATTGACTGTAAGTATAGGGAACAGGGGAACATTGACTGTAAGTATAGGGAACATTGACTGTAAGTATAGGGAACATTGGCTGTAAGTATAGGGAACATTGACTGTAAGTATAGGGAACATTGACTGTAAGTATAGGGAACATTGACTGTAAGTATAGGGAACATTGACTGTAAGTATAGGGAACATTGGCTGTAAGTATAGGGAACATTGACTGTAAGTATAGGGAACAGGGGAACATTGGCTGTAAGTATAGGGAACATTAGCTGTAAGTATAGGGAACTGGGGAACATTGGCTGTAAGTATAGGGAACATTGGCTGTAAGTATAGGGAACAGGGGAACATTGGCTGTAAGTATAGGGAACATTGGCTGTAAGTATAGGGAACATTGACTGTAAGTATAGGGAACATTAGCTGTAAGTATAGGGAACAGGGGAACATTGCCTGTAAGTATAGGGAACATTAACTGTAAGTATAGGGAACATTGGCTGTAAGTATAGGGAACAGGGGAACATTAACTGTAAGTATAGGGAACATTGGCTGTAAGTATAGGGAACAGGGGAACATTAACTGTAAGTATAGGGAACATTGGCTGTAAGTATAGGGAACAGGGGAACATTGACTGTAAGTATAGGGAACATTGGCTGTAAGTATAGGGAACAGGGGAACATTGGCTGGAAGTATAGGGAACACTGGCTGTAAGTATAGGGAACATTGACTGTAAGTATAGGGAACATTGACTGTAAGTATAGGGAACATTGACTGTAAGTATAGGGAACATTGACTGTAAGTATAGGGAACATTGACTGTAAGTATAGGGAACATTGGCTGTAAGTATAGGGAACATTGACTGTAAGTATAGGGAACAGGGGAACATTGGCTGTAAGTATAGGGAACATTAGCTGTAAGTATAGGGAACTGGGGAACATTGGCTGTAAGTATAGGGAACATTGGCTGTAAGTATAGGGAACAGGGGAACATTGGCTGTAAGTATAGGGAACATTGGCTGTAAGTATAGGGAACATTGACTGTAAGTATAGGGAACATTAGCTGTAAGTATAGGGAACAGGGGAACATTGCCTGTAAGTATAGGGAACAGGGGAACATTAGCTGTAAGTATAGGGAACAGGGGAACATTGGCTGTAAGTATAGGGAACAGGGGAACATTAGCTGTAAGTATAGGGAACAGGGGAACATTGGCTGTAAGTATAGGGAACATTGACTGTAAGTATAGGGAACAGGGGAACATTAGCTGTAAGTATAGGGAACATTGGCTGTAAGTATAGGGAACAGGGGAACATTGACTGTAAGTATAGGGAACAGGAGAACATTGGCTGTAAATATAGGGAACAGGAGAACATTGGCTGTAAGTATAGGGAACAGGGGAACATTAGCTGTAAGTATAGGGAACTGGGGAACATTAGCTGTAAGTATAGGGAACAGGGGAACATTAGCTGAAAGTATAGGGAACAGGGGAACATTGGCTGTAAGTATAGGGAACAGGGGAACATTGGCTGTAAGTATAGGGAACAGGGGAACATTGGCTGTAAGTATAGGGAACAGGGGAACATTGGCTGTAAGTATAGGGAACAGGGGAACATTGGCTGTAAGTATAGGGAACAGGGGAACATTGGCTGTAAGTATAGGGAACAGGGGAACATTGGCTGTAAGTATAGGGAACAGGGGAACATTAGCTGTAAGTATAGGGAACTGGGGAACATTAGCTGTAAGTATAGGGAACAGGGGAACATTGACTGTAAGTATAGGGAACAGGGGAACATTGGCTGTAAGTATAGGGAACATTGACTGTAAGTATAGGGAACAGGGGAACATTGGCTGTAAGTATAGGGAACATTAGCTGTAAGACAAAACTATGTATCGCTGTTCGGCGCTGGCCAGTCCACATCAAGACTCGCCACACTTGTTCTTTGAAAAAGCGGCTTTATTCGAATTGCAATGAGTGATAACAGGCAGTGGGTAAGTGGTGCGAACTAACGCGTTTCGTGCCCTCTCTATTGGCACTTCATCAGAGTTCAAAGTGTGTCTCGTGATAAACCATTATATAGAGTGTTAAGTGTTAAACACCTGTGTGTATAAATTAATTAACATAAATCCAATCCCCTCAATTGTATCAAAACATCCTATTGGACACTGGTGAATCCTAAATTATAATACTAGATGAATTCTTCTCAATAGATTGTCATATATTTTATAGGGAATACAAGCAGTGGATAAAATCAAAAAATAAAAAAATAAAGGCATAAATACAAATATAGACTTAAAATGATTTCTGTGGAATTATATATTTAAATATTTAAATAGTGATATTTGTGAATAAACCCATTTAATACCAATACACTATAAGACCAATACTTTCATTTGTTCACATCACATATGAATTAATTGTGTATATACATAAAATCTCAATTAAATAAATATAATAAATACCGTGTAAATATAGTGTAACAATTAAAACCACCAAGCTTTTAAATAGGTGTTAAAAAGTATATATATGCATGTAACAGCATTAATATTTCATATATAGTTCATAATAACAGAATTAATGCTGATATATCCTGTGCAGGGTCTGAAGTTTCTTCCCCTAGTGTCTCTTTTTTAGTGACATCGGGCAGCGATCTGGATGTGAGCCAAGAAGAGGAAGACGACGAATCAATCAATCTGATCAAGAGAAAAAGAACAGAAAACGGAAAAGGGGCAAGAGAGGAGGAAATAATAAACATCAAAAGAACAACAGGACCCAAGAAAGGCAAGAGCAAGATGGTGGCGAAGAAGAGATAATACGTGATGATGTGGACTTTGAGGATCTGGTAATTAATTTATCTGGTTATATGTTAACAGAGGGGGATAAGATGTTATTGAACAAAGGATTGACTTTTTGCCCTTCAACACATTTTTCATTAATTGATACGATTGTGGATGTAAATAAGTTTACCAGACTACTAGCCCTTAAGAGATTTTTTAGTCCCAAATATCCACAGAAATCATTTTAAGTCTATATTTGTATTTATGCCTTTATTTTTTTATTTTTTGATTTTATCCACTGCTTGTATTCCCTATAAAATATATGACAATCTATTGAGAAGAATTCATCTAGTATTATAATTTAGGATTCACCAGTGTCCAATAGGATGTTTTGATACAATTGAGGGGATTGGATTTATGTTAATTAATTTATACACACAGGTGTTTAACACTTAACACTCTATATAATGGTTTATCACGAGACACACTTTGAACTCTGATGAAGTGCCAATAGAGAGGGCACGAAACGCGTTAGTTCGCACCACTTACCCACTGCCTGTTATCACTCATTGCAATTCGAATAAAGCCGCTTTTTCAAAGAACAAGTGTGGCGAGTCTTGATGTGGACTGGCCAGCGCCGAACAGCGATACATAGTTTTGTCCTGCAGATGCCGGCTTGGAGTTGCCGGAGTATCGCAAGAGCTGCGGCCGAGACGCCACAAGGAAGGGTGAGCTCCGCTTTAATCTTTCACCACCCGTGTTTTTGTTTCACATAATTCGCTAACTCCGTGGGTGTGATATGGGAAGCGTTTGAGACCCCGATGTGCCTTGGATGATAGAAGCGTACGACGGATCATTCTGAAGTGTGTACGTACGGATATGTGAGCATATTTATTTATATTTGTATATAACACACAGTAAGGCCTATTATGGCTACAAGTGCATTATTGAGTGAGGCAGTGGGAGTGGACTTAACAACGAAAGAAGGGATGGGGAATCTACAGCAAATTAACACCAGGAGATTACAAAAAGCACGTACAATATTTGAAGTGGCTGAAGGTGTTACGAGTAATATCCCGGTAACGGCTGAAACTGAACAGCCGGATACAAATATGCATACTTTGCTAAAGAAGTTTCAAAAACTATCGATAAAAGAATTGAAGCTTTGGTGGGAAATTACTACACTACAAAATTACTTAAAAGTGGGTAGAGTACCACGTGGTCTGCGGATCAAAAAATTTCCAGCTTTTGAAATACAGGATAAGGGCCTAATGGATGATTGGTATGGGGTGTTAACTGACTGTTCATTGAAACTGATGAAAATACTTATAGATAAATACCAGCAGGAACAGGAGAGACTGGGACAAGAAATCACTCAATTAGAAACAACTATGAATGTGTATAAGGGCAATTCAGATTTTGAAAAATTTATTAAGAAGATGAAAACAGATATTGACACCCTTGAGAACAAGATTATGGAAATGAAACAGAGAAAATTTCTAAGGGATAAATCGGATTATGACCAAAATAGAGTATTCTCCTGGGGAATGAGAATGAATCCACAACGGGGGAGATGGGAGCGTATGAAGCCAACCTTAAAAACAGAGAGATATCGAGGTCAAGGAAACAGAATTAATGCTGATATATCCTGTGCAGGGTCTGAAGTTTCTTCCCCTAGTGTCTCTTTTTTAGTGACATCGGGCAGCGATCTGGATGTGAGCCAAGAAGAGGAAGACGACGAATCAATCAATCTGATCAAGAGAAAAAGAACAGAAAACGGAAAAGGGGCAAGAGAGGAGGAAATAATAAACATCAAAAGAACAACAGGACCCAAGAAAGGCAAGAGCAAGATGGTGGCGAAGAAGAGATAATACGTGATGATGTGGACTTTGAGGATCTGGTAATTAATTTATCTGGTTATATGTTAACAGAGGGGGATAAGATGTTATTGAACAAAGGATTGACTTTTTGCCCTTCAACACATTTTTCATTAATTGATACGATTGTGGATGTAAATAAGTTTACCAGACTACTAGCCCTTAAGAGATTTTTTAGTCCCAAATACAACTGTGAAAACCAAATAATGGGGGATATAGATATACAG
The DNA here is from genome assembly GCF_017654675.1 of Xenopus laevis. NCBI lineage: Eukaryota > Metazoa > Chordata > Amphibia > Anura > Pipidae > Xenopus > Xenopus laevis. The sequence continues at coordinate 2,611,414 of NC_054372.1, read as the reverse complement.
AATTATCTTACACAGGATGTTTTGGAGGTGATAGATACCTTACAGGCAGATGATGATCAAATTGTAATACTGCCCCAAGACGTTGTAGATAGTAGCAGAACAGTGACCCATACCAATTTAAAAACTAAGTCACACTTTAACCCATTAGGACATAGGGGCCCCTTTGTTGAGAGATTTTATGACCTAGTTGTAAAAGACTTGAGACAACTTTCAGCTAATTTGGAAGCCAGAACAGCTAAACAAAAACAAAATAATTTGACCAAGTCTGAACAACAGGCTCTGCAATCTCTCATTAACAATCAAGATATAGTGATTAGGAATTCTGATAAGGGGGGTTCCATAGTTGTGATAGATCGGGAATACTATGTAATGGATATTTTACAACAACTGAATGATAGTAGTAACTATATAAAATTGGAGGCAGATCCCACTAAGATTTTTCAAAATAAGTTGCGTAACCTGATCCAATATGGGAAAGGTATGGGGATACTGAATGACAATGAGGTTGAGTATATATGGGTGGAGCATCCGAGGACACCCATTTTTCACACACTTCCTAAAGTCCACAAGGACCCTAAAAAACCTAAGGGCAGGCCCATAGTGGCCGGTATAGGGTCCCTCAATGAGGGGTTAAGTGAATATATTGATAAATTAATACAACCGATTGTCGTTCAGTTACCTTCATACCTCAGGGACAGTGGTGATGCCATTAACAAGATAAGTGAGATTGAATGGGATCACGATTATTTATGGGTAACAATGGATGTCACAGCACTATATTCTTCGATTAGGCACACTGATGGTTTGCAAGCATTACATTATTGGCTGAGACAGTGTCAATTATACAGCCAGGAACAAAATCAGTTTATACTTGATTCAGTTGAGTACCTACTGAATCACAATTATTTTATGTTTAGTGGGACCTATTACTTACAGAAATGCGGGACAGCTATGGGGGGGCGGTTTGCACCCTCATATGCAAATTTGTTTATGGGCTGGCTAGAGAAGTTCCACATACATAGGATCCCATTATTCCCTAATGTGAAAAGGTATTATCGCTATATTGACGATTTGATACTTGTATGGGAAGGTAGTGAGTTACAGTTGGATCAGTTTGTCAAACAATGTAACACTAATGATAAGAATATCATGTTTACATATACAAGTGACAAGAAAACTATTGATTTCCTGGACATAAGGTTTGTGCATGACCACCGGGTGGTGCACACTGATGTGTATAGGAAATCGATAAGTCGAAATTCACTTCTATTAAGACAAAGTAGCCATCCAGAACCCCTTTTACGTAGCCTACCGATTGGACAGTTTTTGAGATTGCGACGTAATTGTTCCACATGGGATGCATTCCAATTGAGAGCAATGGAACTGTGGGATAGACTGTTACAGAGGGGTTATACTACTGGGGAAATAAAAATGGCATATGAAAAGGCAGTCCTGAGTGATAGATCAGAATTACTTGCGAAACTAGGTGACAAACAGAAGTGTAGGAAACGAGAAAATAATGACAAGGTGAAGAAATTGAAATTTATTACCCAATATAGTTCTGAAGCGAGTGACATACAACGCATTATTAATAAACATTGGAAAATTCTGGGATCAGATCCGATATTGTCGAAACTTGATATAGGTAGACCACAGTTTGTATATAGGCGGGGACCGAATTTAAGGGACAAATTGTCACCGAGTATGTTACCCGAAAGGAAAACAAATAAAAATTGGTTAACTGTTAAGGGTACATTTAAGTGTGGAGCAAAGATCTGTAAATGTTGTAGGTTTATTAAACCTTCGAAAGATATACGGAGTACCATTACAAATAAAGTTTACAATAACAACACGTATGCCAATTGTCGTACTGAGAATGTCATATATTTGGCTACGTGTCGTTGTGGAAAACAATATGTAGGGAAAACGAAAAGGAGATTAAAAGACAGAGTATTAGAACATATAGCCTGTATAAATAGGAACGATTTAACCTCAGCAATAGCTGCTCATGTAGTAAGTGAACACAATGCTAACGAATACTTTGTATCATTCCAGGCAATTGAAACTGTCAGTCTGGGGAAAAGAAAAGGAGATATTGATAAACTGTTGTCCAAAAAGGAAATCAAGTGGATACTTTTATTAGAAACAGTATCACCTGAAGGATTGAATAGAGAGTGTGATGTTAAGTCCTATATAGAATAAAAGGGATATAAAAAGGAAGTATTATCTAGGTAGAATATAGATGTGATCAAAAGCAGTGATGAGAGTGTTAACAATTACAACCCCGTTTGATAGTGCTGTAGTTTTTCGGAGCCCTATGGAGGACAAGGGTGAGACTACAATTCCTCCGTGTCCCTTCTTATATAAAATATAAAATAATATATAATAAAATACAATAAGATAAATGAATAAAGTTGTTAAGTAACATTTGGAATTTATATATACTTCACGTGTGTCAGAAATGAATAATGTATGTGGTTATATATGCATGATACAGCTATATTAATTTAAGTAAATATTAAACAACTATATATGAACTATATATGAAATATTAATGCTGTTACATGCATATATATACTTTTTAACACCTATTTAAAAGCTTGGTGGTTTTAATTGTTACACTATATTTACACGGTATGTATTATATTTATTTAATTGAGATTTTATGTATATACACAATTAATTCATATGTGATGTGAACAAATGAAAGTATTGGTCTTATAGTGTATTGGTATTAAATGGGTTTATTCACAAATATCACTATTTAAATATTTAAATATATAATTCCACAGAAATCATTTTAAGTCTATATTTGTATTTATGCCTTTATTTTTTTATTTTTTGATTTTATCCACTGCTTGTATTCCCTATAAAATATATGACAATCTATTGAGAAGAATTCATCTAGTATTATAATTTAGGATTCACCAGTGTCCAATAGGATGTTTTGATACAATTGAGGGGATTGGATTTATGTTAATTAATTTATACACACAGGTGTTTAACACTTAACACTCTATATAATGGTTTATCACGAGACACACTTTGAACTCTGATGAAGTGCCAATAGAGAGGGCACGAAACGCGTTAGTTCGCACCACTTACCCACTGCCTGTTATCACTCATTGCAATTCGAATAAAGCCGCTTTTTCAAAGAACAAGTGTGGCGAGTCTTGATGTGGACTGGCCAGCGCCGAACAGCGATACATAGTTTTGTCCTGCAGATGCCGGCTTGGAGTTGCCGGAGTATCGCGAGAGCTGCGGCCGAGACGCCACAAGGAAGGGTGAGCTCCGCTTTAATCTTTCACCACCCGTGTTTTTGTTTAACATTAGCTGTAAGTATAGGGAACTGGGGAACATTGGCTGTAAGTATAGGGAACTGGGGAACATTGGCTGTAAGTATAGGGAACATTGCCTGTAAGTATAGGGAACAGGGGAACATTGCCTGTAAGTATAGGGAACTGGGGAACATTGACTGTAAGTATAGGGAACATTGGCTGTAAGTATAGGGAACTGGGGAACATTGCCTGTAAGTATAGGGAACAGGGGAACATTGGCTGTAAGTATAGGGAACATTAGCTGTACGTATAGGGAACAGGGGAACATTGACTGTAAGTATAGGGAACATTGGCTGTAAGTATAGGGAACAGGGGAACATTGCCTGTAAGTATAGGGAACTGGGGAACATTGTCTGTAAGTATAGGGAACAGGGGAACATTGCCTGTAAGTATAGGGAACAGGGGAACATTAGCTGTAAGTATAGGGAACAGGGGAACATTGGCTGTAAGTATAGGGAACAGGGGAACATTGGCTGTAAGTATAGGGAACAGGGGAACATTGGCTGTAAGTATAGGGAACAGGGGAACATTGATTGTAAGTATAGGGAACATTGGCTGTAAGTATAGGGAACTGGGGAACATTGGCTGTAAGTATAGGGAACATTGGCTGTAAGTATAGGGAACTGGGGAACATTGACTGTAAGTATAGGGAACATTGGCTGTAAGTATAGGGAACAGGGGAACATTGGCTGTAAGTATAGGGAACAGGGGAACATTGACTGTAAGTATAGGGAACATTGGCTGTAAGTATAGGGAACAGGGGAACATTGACTGTAAGTATAGGGAACATTGGCTGTAAGTATAGGGAACATTGACTGTAAGTATAGGGAACATTGACTGTAAGTATAGGGAACTGGGGAACATTGACTGTAAGTATAGGGAACATTGGCTGTAAGTATAGGGAACAGGGGAACATTGGCTGTAAGTATAGGGAACAGGGGAACATTGACTGTAAGTATAGGGAACATTGGCTGTAAGTATAGGGAACAGGGGAACATTAGCTGTAAGTATAGGGAACTGGGGAACATTGGCTGTAAGTATAGGGAACATTGCCTGTAAGTATAGGGAACAGGGGAACGTTGCCTGTAAGTATAGGGAACTGGGGAACATTGACTGTAAGTATAGGGAACATTGGCTGTAAGTATAGGGAACTGGGGAACATTGCCTGTAAGTATAGGGAACAGGGGAACATTGGCTGTAAGTATAGGGAACATTAGCTGTACGTATAGGGAACAGGGGAACATTGACTGTAAGTATAGGGAACATTGGCTGTAAGTATAGGGAACAGGGGAACATTGCCTGTAAGTATAGGGAACTGGGGAACATTGTCTGTAAGTATAGGGAACAGGGGAACATTGCCTGTAAGTATAGGGAACAGGGGAACATTAGCTGTAAGTATAGGGAACAGGGGAACATTGGCTGTAAGTATAGGGAACAGGGGAACATTGGCTGTAAGTATAGGGAACAGGGGAACATTGCCTGTAAGTATAGGGAACAGGGGAACATTGACTGTAAGTATAGGGAACATTGGCTGTAAGTATAGGGAACTGGGGAACATTGGCTGTAAGTATAGGGAACAGGGGAACATTGGCTGTAAGTATAGGGAACAGGGGAACATTGACTGTAAGTATAGGGAACATTGGCTGTAAGTATAGGGAACTGGGGAACATTGGCTGTAAGTATAGGGAACATTGGCTGTAAGTATAGGGAACTGGGGAACATTGACTGTAAGTATAGGGAACATTGGCTGTAAGTATAGGGAACTGGGGAACATTGGCTGTAAGTATAGGGAACAGGGGAACATTGGCTGTAAGTATAGGGAACAGGGGAACATTGACTGTAAGTATAGGGAACATTGGCTGTAAGTATAGGGAACTGGGGAACATTGGCTGTAAGTATAGGGAACAGGGGAACATTGGCTGTAAGTATAGGGAACTGGGGAACATTGGCTGTAAGTATAGGGAACATTGGCTGTAAGTATAGGGAACTGGGGAACATTGACTGTAAGTATAGGGAACATTGGCTGTAAGTATAGGGAACAGGGGAACATTGACTGTAAGTATAGGGAACATTGGCTGCAAGTATAGGGAACATTGACTGCAAGTATAGGGAACATTGGCTATAAGTATAGGGAACAGGGGAACATTGGCTGTAAGTATAGGGAACATTGGCTATAAGTATAGGGAACAGGGGAACATTGACTGTAAGTATAGAGAACAGGGGAACATCAGCTGGAAGTATAGGGAACAGGGGGGGTCACAGAGGATGGGGGGAACATTGGTTGTAAGTGGGAGGCTGGGACTTGTAGTTCAATGTAACAATATCATTTGTACATTAAAGGAGAAGGAAAGCTATGAAGGCATTTTATTGCCAATAGATTAGCTGCAATAGTGCAAGCTAGAATGTTATATTTATTCTGTAGAATGTTTTATCATACCTGAGTAAAAAGCTCTAGAAGCTCTCTGTTTGTTTAGTATAGGAGCTGCAGTATTAATGTGGTGTGACATCACTTCCTGCCTGAGTCTCTCCCTGCTCTGGGCTCAGATTACAGTAGAGAAGGGAACTGAGCATGCTCTTGCCCAGGGCAATGAGGTTTAAGCTGAAGGCAGGAAGTCTGATACAGAAGCCCATGGGTACACAATAGAAGGAAAGAAATGCTGTGTTTCTTTTGACAGGGGACTCAGAGCAGCACTACTTTGGGGGTTTACTGGTATATTTATATGGACCTTTCTGATAAGGCTTACTTAGTTTTTACCTTTCCTTCTCCTTTAAGTAACTCTTCTACATCCAATGGGCCCCTAAATCAAACTTGGCCCTGCAAAGGAATCCTTCCCCTGACACTTGCCCGAAATTCCATATCTCTGAAGGAGGAAAGGGGGGGGGGTTCAATATAAATACAGAGATTCAGGAATGGCAAGACGGCTTTGCTATTGGTCATTATTTTTCTTCCTATTCTGCCTCTCTGCAGCGCTGGGTTAACTCTATTATATGCTAGCCGAGGGGTCAGTGACCTCTGTGAGGGGGGAAACATCTAATGGCGGAACCAGAACCAAGTGACCTTAACCCCCCACCTTGTCTCTCACAGAAGGAAGACGGAGCCGAAGAGACAATTGGAATCTGATTCATTATTCCCTGTTTTCTAAGAAACCTCTGAAAATAAATGATCCAGCCCTATATATAGATATATACTGTATTTATTTACTGTCAGTGTATATTGCTTGTTTTATTAATATTTGTATTATTATTAGAATTATTATTAATATTTGTGTAGGATCTGAAACAATAAATGGACTTTTTATAGATCGGATCTCATAATCATTATTATTATTATTATCATTATTATTATTATTATTATTATTATTATTATTATTACTATTATTATTATTATTATTATTATTATTATTATTATCATTATTATTATCATTATTATTATCATTATTACTATTATTATCATTATTATTATTATTATTATCATTATCATTATCATTATTTTTATCATTATTATTATTATCATTATTACTATTATTATCATTATTATTATTATTATTATCATTATTACTATTATTATCATTATTATTATTATCATTATCATTATTTTTATCATTATTATTATTATTATTATTATTATTATTACTGCAACAATAAATTGACTTTTTATAGATCGGATCTCATAATCATTATTATTATTATTATTATTATTATTATCATTATTATTATCATTATTACTATTATTATCATTATTATTATCATTATTATTATTATTATTATCATTATTATTATTATTATCATTATTATTACTGCAACAATAATGTGCTTTTTATAGATCGGATCTCATGGAGTTTGTGACAAATCTAGTGACCCCCCCCAGAATTTGGCTTTCCTGCCCGACTAATGGACCAACAGTAACAGAAACTTGACCCCCACCCACATATAGACTCAGGGTTTCTTTTACTATTAAAATATTTAAAAATGGGAGCAAAAAGTGCAAAAGGCCTAGTGCCAATGTGCCCCTTGTACCATCAATGTGAATGAGATTGTGAGATGAGAGAGTTTCGGGGGGCACAAGTACAATGTATTTTGAGCCAATCTGCCATATAACTGTGTGTAGCGGGTGCCATTGTGCCTGGATGTTGTATGGAGCATTGTGGGAAATTGATGGGGAACTGAACCTTTTGCACGTCACTCACATTAGTAAACGAGGCTCATGATGCCATAAAGCACGGCCTTATTGAACAGAAAGTAAGTGCTGGGGCCCATTGTACAGACCCACAACCTACACAATAAATAGGCAACGTATTCACCTTTATTTCATTCTTCCCACTGCTCTACCCCTAGGGTTGCCACCTGCCTGGTTTTCACCTGGACAGCCCAGTAATTCATACCTCCCAACATTTTGGAAGTAAAATGAGGGACAAAAATTTTTTTTGTCATGTAGCGAGGCAATTTTTTTGACCACATCCCTTTCTGTGGCCACACCCCCTAATTACCATGTTCATTTTACAAAGTTTGGCAGGTTATAAAAGTTTGAAAATATTTCTCCTTATCTAAACTGTTAAAATTACTTATTTTCTTATTTCAAAATTGTTACAAAGTATCTTAGTTGCACCTGTTAGCTGTACTGGCCTCTCTGCCAAAAGCCAATTAAGTTAGAAATTTTGGATACAATAAAGATCTTTACACTTTGAATTGGTGCCTGCTGGAAGTCTGCGCTCATTGAGTGCCTGCTCCTTTTTACATTTCGGTTTGTCCGCCCCCTATGCTGAGGGCTCAGGGCACTGCACTTTGGCCACTTCCCTTACGTGGTGAGTAATTTGTTTACCACATTGAAGTACCCACACTACAGATGACTTCTTGTAAGTTAGAAATGTTGTTTCTTTTTCTGGTTGTTCAGTGCAGAGAAAAGAGGGACTTTCCAGTACAAATGAGGGACTGCAGGCTGAGCTGTTAAAAGAGGGACTGTCCCTCCAAAAAAGGGACAGTTGGGAGGTATGCACTGTGCACATGATCAGTCCCAAGTCTCTGGCTAAAGCTATTATGTAGTAGTTGGACCATACCTACCAACATTTTGGAAATAAAAAGAGAGACAAAAAATTATTTTGCATGTAGTGCAGCAATTTTTTTGACCACACCCATTTTGTGGCCACACCCCTAATTACCATGTTCATTTTACAAAGTTTGGCAGGTTAAAAAAATGTGAAAATATTTCTCCTTATCTAAACTGTTAAAATTTTCTTATCTCAAAATTGTTATAAAGTATCTTAGTTGCACCTGTTAGCTGTACTGGCCTCTCTGCCAAAAGCCAATTAAGTTAGAAACTTTCTGGCTGTTCAGTGCAGAGAAAAGAGGGACTTTCCAGTACAAATGAGGGACTGCGGGTTGAGCTGTCAAAAGAGGGACTGTCCCTCTGAAAAAGGGACAGTTGGGAGGTATGTGTGCATATGATCAGTCCCAAGTCTCTGGCTAAAGCTATTATGTAGTAGTTGAACTATAGCTAAGAAGATTATTAAGAGGTTACTACAAGCTAATTGGTGCAAGATTACAGCTAGGAGGAGACATTGGAGTCTAACTATCATATACAAAACTTATAACTGACTCTGAGAGTCAGGCAAAGCAGCCAGACAAGCACAGTAACTTCTGGTACATTTAATACAACATGGCAGGTGGGTGTGGCCTGTCCCATTATTGCTCTCAGCTTAGACAGGAAGAGGAACAGGAGTGAGTCATAAGTTAATGGCAAAACAGCAGGAATGCCCTTAACCAAAATGGCCACACAAGCAGGTTACTACTATAAGAATAGCAATATCACATAAAATGATCATATTTATGTTTTGCATACTTTACTTTCTCTACAATCATTATAAGTGCAGCTGTAACGAAATCTCACCCTGGTGGTCTAGTGGGGGGACGTCAGGGACGCGTGCCGCCCCCTCGGCGGGGACGCCCGCCCGCCGCCTCTTCCGGGTTTCTCTTAGTGCGTGTGCGCATGCGCACTTCCGGATTTAAAGGCGCATGCGCGCTGGCGTGATGACGTCAGCGCGCAATGGCACCAAATTTGAAAGTATTAAAGGGGCATTCCCACAGTTTGTCATTGCCTGTGATAGGATTGAATTTCCTGGAGCTCCTGAGCCTTGTGCTAATCTGTCTGTTATATTCTAAACCAGTTTTGACCCCTGCCTGGCTATTTTGACTATTCTTACTTCTGGAACCTGACCTTTGCCTGCTTTCGACAACGCTTCTGTTTAACCCCTTGTTTGATCACCTGTTTTTTTTTTTTAAATTCTTTTTTATTGCGTATAAAATAAAGAATATCAAATACACATCAGCATAAATACAAATTACAATATTCTTTTATCACAATATATCACTTTCTTTTATTATTTTTTCATTCCCTCCTACCCCTTCATTAAATCAAAACTAAACCCCAAAAAAAAAAAAAAAAAAAAAAAAAAAAAAAGGGGGGGCAAGAAGCCGAATCATATGTATCCACTTATATGTAGATTAGAGCACATCGCAACGTTACATCTCCTATAAAAAAAAAAAAAAAAAAAATAGTTCTTAAGCCTCATTAACCTAGACCCATATCAGTTGGAAATCTGGCAATATAAGGTTCCCATATTATTTTAAACTTCTCCAGCTCATTCTTTGATAAAGCTGTTATTTTTTCCATAACCAGAATCTCCCCTATTTTAGCTTGTATGGGTTCCCAGGTCTGAGGTATTGGGCCTTTCCAATGTTTTGCAATAACTAATCTTGAAGCCAAGCATATCTTTTTCATTTTTATATTTTCCGTATAGTCCTCCTTTTTTATTATTAAATTAAGAAGAGCAATTATAGGGCAAGGGTGAACCTGTATATTACATATCAAACTAATTTCCTGGAATACCAACTCCCAGACTTTATTTACTTGTGGGCACTCCCACCACATATGTAGATAAGTGCATTTTTGTCCACATCCTCTATAACAGAGAGAAGGTATCATACTATTTATTTTATTAATTTTCTCCGGAGTCATATACCATCTCATTATAGTTTTATAACAATTTTCTTTTAACATAGTATTTATTGAGATTTTGGAAACATTTTCATATATTTTATTCCAATGTTTCTCTTCTATTAGACACCCGAAATCTACTTCCCATTTAGACTGAAACATTGGAGACTGTTTATCAACTATGAATCATATGATAATACAGGCGAGAGATAGATTCACTCCTTTTTTGTCCATATTTACACTCCAATTCATATTTAGAATAATTAACTGCACACCCTTTCTTTATCAGTTCTTTTAACCAGTGTGACAATTGTAAATACCTAAAATATTCACGTATGGGAATATCAAATAATACTTTAAGGTTATTAAAAGTAACAACTTTATTTCCTTCAACTAAATCCCCTACCCTTAATAACCCCTTTGATGACCACCAATAAAAATCGGATACAATAGTACCTGGTAAGAAATCCTCGTTCCGAAACAAAGGAGTCATTAAGGATCCCTGGTTGCATAGCTTATCTTTCCATTTATAAGTTGCCCATAATTTTAATGAGTGAGCTACGCAGGAAGTAGACTGCTTAATCTCAGTTAATTGATGGGGTTTCCATATACAATCAAACAGATTTAGTTCTACATGTAGATCCCGTTCAAGTTTAACCCATCTTGGTTGTTCCTCCTTTAGATGCCATGCCTGCAATTGTACGAATTGGGCCGCCTTATAGTAGGAGAATAGGTCCGGAAGCCCCAACCCTCCTTTAAGCTTATGCTTAAATAGGATTTTTCTGCTTATTCTGGCCTTTTTTCCTTCCCACACAAATTTTTCTATAGCCTTTTGTAGAGCTCTACATTCCATCCTCGGATATTTAGTAGGAATTGTTCTGAATAAATAGAGAATCCTTGCCAAAACATTCATTTTCACGCTATAAATACGTCCCAACCACAATATACTATAACCTTCCCATTTTATCAGATCTTTTTTAAGCTTTTCTATCAACGGTACATAATTAAATCTATTTAGATCTTGGTATCTTTTAGTTAACATTACCCCCAAGTACTTAACCGCCTCCGGTTGCCATCTAAAGTTAAATGACTCTGACAACCGTTCTGCAATTTCCAAAGGAATATTCAGATTCAATGCCTCACATTTAGATAGGTTTACCTTATATCCCGAGAATCGGCCAAAAGCATCTAGGGCCTTATATAAGTTCGGTAATGAAATTTGTGGTTGGCCCAATGTTAATAAAATATCATCTGCAAATAAGCTTAACTTATAAACCTCCTCTTCGATTTCTATTCCTGTAATATCCACTTTTTGCCTAATATACTGTGCCAGTGGTTCTATACAGAGGGCAAACAAGAGGGGAGATAGTGGGCACCCCTGACGTGTCCCACTTTTAATTTCAAAAGCTCCAGATTTAATGTTACTAGCTCTCACTTCTGCCATTGGTTTACCGTAAAGGCGCTTGATTGCGTTTAGAAATGGACCCCTAATGCCAAAGATCTCAAGTGTTGCATAGAGATACCTCCAGTCCACCCGATCAAATGCCTTTTCGGCATCCAGAGATATCACAATAGACGGCAACCTTTTTTTATTCACTATATCCATTAAATTTACTGTTCTCCTAATGTTATCAGCCGCATCTCGCCCCCTTATAAACCCCGCTTGGTCATAATGTATCAGCTTAGGTAGCTGCAAATTTAACCGTTCAGATAGAGTTTTAGCAAAGATCTTTATATCAGTATTAATTAGTGATATGGGGCGATAGCTTAATCACCTGTTTTTGACCCTCTGCCTGTTTGACGATCCTTGCTATCCGCCTGCCTCGACCCAGCCTGCCTGACTACGATTTTGCCTGCTCCATTTGTACCGTGACCTTCGGCCCAAAAGACTCGGCTAACAGCCGTGCCCCTACGCCAGCCAGAACATCTCGCCTTGTACCCCTCGTTAAGTCCAGGTGGCACCCAAGTAAGCTGAAGGCTCCTCCTGAAGCCCAACGGTGGTCACACTACTGGTGAAGCTGAGCCGAGACCAGGGTACTTGGCACCTGTTCTGGTATTGGGTGCCGGCTGTGACATTATCACGGGCCATGGAGGACGAAAGTCTAGACGGTGCTTCTGCTGCTGCTTCCGCTACGCCTCCTCCAACTACCACCGAAGCGCTCCTTACTGCCCTGCTACAGTGCATGGAGGACCATGAGCGGAAACAAAACCACTTGCTTCAGGGGTTTCACAATTTGACCCTCAAGCTTGAAACCACACAGCAGCCAATCAGTCCAGTAGTCTCTTCCCCTGGGGGTTCCTCTGCTATGTGGGGTAATTCTGCTAGACCCCAGGAACCCAAAATTGCTTTTCCCAATAAGTTCAGTGGGGATAGAACAAAATTTTTTGTCTTTAAAGAGGCATGTAAATTATACCTTGGTTTTTTCCCTCACTCGTTTCAAACTGGTGAGGAGAAAGTAAGGTTTGTCATGACCCTATTACAGGGTGACCCTCAAGTTTGGGTTCTTAGACTGCCCGCCTCTGATCCAGCCCGTTTCTCCTTAGATACTTTCTTTGAGACCATGGCCATACTTTATGATGACCCGGATCGTGCCTCTTTGGCCGATACTGCGATTCGTAAGTTACGCCAGGGGAAACGGGATGCGGAGGTGTACTGCACTGAGTTCCGCCGGTGGGCAGTAGAGACCCGGTGGAATGATTTGGCTTTACGTAGCCAGTTCCGTATAGGGCTGTCTGATCTTGTCAAAGACAGTCTTGTTAATTATCCTCTGTCTTCTAATCTGGACGATCTCATGTCCCTTGCCATCCAGGTGGATAGGAGACAGAGGGAGAGAAGGGGTGAAAAGGGTTCTTCAAATTTTCCTGGAGCTTCCAGTGATAAATCTGCCTTAGTTACCTCTGATAAGTTCTCTAAGGCCTCTGTGCCCTCTCCTCAGGAGGAAGCTATGCAAATAGGCACTACTCATCTATCCCCTGAGGAAAAGGCACGCAGTCGCTTCCTGGGTCTCTGCCTATATTGCGGAGAGAAGGGCCAGTTTCTAAACTTGTGTCCTAAGAGGCCGGGAAACTCCCAAGCCTAAATGGAGAAGGGGAGCTCCATTTGGGTACAGGAGTTTCCTCTCCCCAATCTGCCTCAAGGTTTCTATTACCGGTCAAATTAACCTGGCCTATGAGCTCTATTTTGGTGTCCGCCTTTGTGGACTCGGGGGCGGAGGGTAATTTCCTGGATGCTGCCTTCGCAGCCAGACATAATATTCCCTCCGTCTCATTAAGTGTTCCCATGAAGCTATTAGCGGTGGACAAAAGACCCTTAGGGTCAGGTAAAATTTTCAGAAAGACTGTGTTATTATCTATGTGTGTAAATAATCTTCACTGTGAGGAAATAGCTTTTTTCCTTTTTGAAGGTGCTTCTTCCCCTCTTATTTTGGGGTTACCTTGGCTCCAGGTCCATAACCCCCTTATTGATTGGGTGGCTGGGGAGGTTACTCAGTGGGGGTCTCAGTGTGGGGGTGTTTGTATTCCTTCAATAGTGGCCACTACCATACTCGAAGGGTTACCTTCTGTCTACTCTAGTTATTCAGATGTGTTTTCAAAAAAGGCAGCCTTAGAATCTGATCTCTCTTCCTTATTGTCCCCTTTACAGTCTTCTGCTCCTGCTGAAACTCCATCTGGTAGATGGTTTGTACCTGAGGAGCTTAGAGAACAAGTGTTGAGGGAGGTTCATGATTCAAAGGTGGCAGGTCATCCAGGTATTGCAAAGACAACTTCTTTACTTGCCTGTCATGTTTGGTGGCCTTCTTTTAAGTTGGATACTAAAGCTTTTGTTAAATCATGTACAATTTGTCAAAGATCTAAATGCTCTCATAGTTTATCCCAGGGTCTGCTAAATCAATTATCCATTCCTGCCAAACCATGGTCCCACATTTCCATGGATTTTATTGTGGATTTGCCCTCTTCTCAAGGGAAAACTGTGATTTGGGTGGTGGTAGACAGGTTCAGTAAAATGGCTCATTTTATTCCTCTTCCACACCTTCCTTCTGCTAAAACCCTGGCTGACCTGTTTATTACTCATATTTTTAAGTTACACGGTTTTCCTGAAAATATTGTTTGAGACAGAGGGGTTCAGTTTGTTTCTAAATTTTGGCGTGCTTTTTGTTCTTTAGTGGGTACGGAGTTATCCTTTTCTTCTGCCTACCATCCCCAGACAAATGGCCAAACTGAAAGGGTCAACCAATCCATTGAGCAATATCTTCGATGTTATGTGTCCCATAACCAGTCTACTTGGTCTGAACTGTTGCCTTGGGCTGAATTTGCATATAATAATGCTTCCCACTCGTCCTCTGGGGAATCTCCTTTTTTTGTAGTTAATGGATTACATCCCAAAGCTTTTTCTTTTTCTGGTTCTGCCTCTCCTGTACCCTCTGCCAATGTTTCTGTAGAACAATTTTCTAAGATTTGGTCCCAGGTCCACAACTCTCTGTCCACAGCTTCCTCGGCTCAGAAAAAAGCTGCTGATCCCGTAGAGAGGCACCTCAGTACAAGGTGGGGGGCTTGGTATGGTTATCTACAAAGAATATTAAACTGAAGGTTCCCTCTCCCAAACTTGGTCCCAGGTTCATTGGTCCATATCCCATCATTGCCATAATCAATCCTTCCTCTGTTCGTCTAAAATTACCTTCTAATTTCAAAATTTCTAACTCCTTTCATGTTTCCCTTTTAAAACCTGCATCTAATGTTCGTCACTTGTCTGTTCCTCCCCCAGTGTTTGTTGAAGGTCAGCCTGAATATGAGATCCAAGAGTTCCTTGACTCCCGTCTTGTGCGTGGTAAGCTACAATACCTTACTAGGTGGAAAGGCTTTGGTCCTGAGGATAACTCTTGGGTCTCAGTTGAAGACATCAAGGTTGACTGCCTCAGGAAGCAATTCCACTTCAAATTTCCTGGTAAACCTGGGGGTCCAGTGGCCCCCCCTAGAGAGGGGGGTAATGTAACGAAATCTCACCCTGGTGGTCTAGTGGGGGGACGGCAGGGACGCTTGCCGCCCCCTCGGCGGGGACTCCCGGCGCCCCGCGCTGCTCCTCTTCCGGGTTTCTCTTAGTGCGTGTGCGCATGCGCACTTCCGGATTTAAAGGCACATGCGCACTGGCGTGATGACGTCAGCGTGCAATGGCGCCAAATTTGAAAGTATTAAAGGGGCATTCCCACAGTTTGTCATTGCCCGTGATAGGATTGAATTTCCTGGAGCTCCTGAGCCTTGTGCTAATCTGTCTGTTATATTCTAAACCAGTTTTGACCCCTGCCTGGCTATTTTGACTATTCTTACTTCTGGAACCTGACCTTTGCCTGCTTTTGACAACGCTTCTGTTTAACCCCTTGTTTGATCACCTGGTTTTGACCCTTTGCCTGTTTGACGATCCTTGCTATCCGCCTGCCTCGACCCAGCCTGCCTGACTATGATTCTGCCTAATCCTTTGTACCGTGACCTTCGGCCCAAAAAGACTTTGCTAACAGCCGTGCCCCTTCGCCAGCCAGAACATCTCGCCTTGTACCCCTCATTAAGTCCAGGTGGCACCCAAGTAAGCTGAGGGCTCCTCCCGAAGCCCAACGGTGGTCACACTACTGGTGAAGCCGAGCCGAGACCAGGGTACTTGGCACTTGTTCTGGTATTGGGTGCCGGCTGTGACAGCAGCATTATATTTCTCAGCCATTTGTACACACTTCCATTTATGAACCTGTAGTGTTTAACAGCAGCTCTTTTAGGAAAGGTTTGTTCATGTTTATTACTATGCAGCACAGGGGACATTAGAGGCGCCTCTATATCAGTTCAGATACTTTGGCTTAGCCATGTGGAGCAGAGCTGGCCACTTCTCATCTTGTTTGTATATGGCAATAAGCTTTGTTCTTATTGGTTCAGGAATGTGACTGACAGTGTTGCTTCACAGAATGGTTATTTTATCTGTTTTGGGAAACAAAACTGTCATTTTGTGGAAAGAATGAATCCTGTACTATAAAATCTTGCTTTCTGTCACAGATATCTATTTTGTCAGTCAAATCTAGCTTGACAAGCACTAGTTAGTTACACTATTATAAATTATGTCCAACTTTGTTTTTACATAATTCATTCTGTAAGTAACTTTGCACATAAGTGCGTCCGTTACATGGAGGTTATACATTTGTGAGACAGATTGCTTGTTAAACTGTACAGAATGGAGTTTGTGATATAATGACATCCTTTTGTGCACTAACCAGATTTTGTTTTCATTCTTTAATAGAAATAAGTCTTTTGTATATTTTTTTTCTCTGTGTATGGTCACAAATACTTATATACCATGAGAGACATTCATTCTGTGTATTAGGGATAGTTTTGTATACAGAATGTATTTGGGACAAACGGCACCCCATAAATGAGACTTATGAAGAAGTCAGACAGAATGTAGAGAAAAGGAAACAAGAAAAGGCCAAGGAGACTTATGAAGAATTCAGGCAGAATTAAGAGAATAGGAAATAAGAAAGGGGCAAGAGACTTATGAAGATATCAGATAGAATGAAGAGAATAGGAAACAAGAAAGGGCCAAGGAGACGTGTGAAGAATTCAGACAGAATGAATAGAATAGGAAACAAGAAAGGGCTAAGGAGACTTATGAATAAATCAGTCAGAATAAAGAGAATAGGAAACAAGAAAGGGCCAAGAAGTCATATGAAGAATTCAGATAGAATCAAGATAATAGAAAACAAGAAAGGGTCCAGTAGACCTATGAAGAAGTCAGGCAGAATGAAGAGAATAGGAAACAAGAAAGGACCAAAAAGATGTATGAAGAAGTCAGACAGAATGAAGAGAATAGGAAACAAGAAAGGGCCAAGGAGACTTATGAAGAAGTCGGACAGAATGAAGAGAATACGAATTAAGAAAGGGCCAAGAAGTCATATGAAGAATTCAGATAGAATTAAGATAATAGAAAACAAGAAAGGGCCAAGTAGACCTACGAAGCATTCAGACAGGATCAAGAGAATAGGAACCAGGAAAGGGCCAAGGAGACTTATGAAGAAGTCAGACAGAATGAAGAGAATAGGAAACAAGAAAGGACCAAAAAGATGTATGAAGAAGTCAGACAGAATGAAGAGAATAGGAAAGAAGAAAGGCCAAGGAGACTTATGAAGAATTCAGACAGAATGAAGATAATAGGAAAGAAGAAAGGCCAAGGAGACTTATGAAGAAGTCAGACAGAATGAAGAGAATTGCAACTTGAAAGCAGGTGGAAAATGTTTTCAGCTAAGTGTAAACACAACATTCTCTAAGGAGAACTTGCATGAGGAACTGATTGTGGATGATGCCAGAAGAATCAATGAGAGAACTGAGGTCCTAAATTATAATGTCAACCCAGAAGCTGAAACAAATGCTGTTGGGGGAAACTAACATTCCAGAACATCCAAAGAAAGCAACTTGGGAACAATCGCCCCTAGTACTTGTGCAGGAAAAAGTTATAACGTGTCATGTAATACAGATAATGGGCCCATAGGGGACAATCAATCTGATAGAAATACCGCAAATCATTAAGGATAAATTATGTCAACAGTAATCATTTAAATCCACCTTTTAAAAATAGATGTGTTCAACCATGATGGGGACATTGAGAAAGTAAGTGCAGATCCCGGCCTATTCACTAAGGATATTGACTACCAAGAACCAGTTACAGGTGGGAATGGGCCGGTACATGTTAATATTCATAATGATGAGGAAGAATAAGGGAGTCGCAAGACCAGATTCAGTTCAATTGATATGAATGTCGGCCAGTGGATCTCTTTCATTATTGTGATTAGGCCAATGTCCAATGCAGATGAGGGGACAGGTCAGGTTCTCTTGTCAGTGAGACTTTTCACCCTTGTCCCTCTCAGATGTCCCTTGTCTAGGAAGAGCAATGGCAGTTAATCAAGTCTTTAGTTTTCATCATTGCTTCACTTAATTGTTAGGTAGTGATGGGTGGATTTCTCCCATTTCGATTCGCCATGAAATTCTCCAAGTTCCTGTGAAATTTCCTGCAAATTTGCTAATTTATTTGCGGTGGTGAAACGCGCAAATTCGCCGCAAATTCGTGCCTGCCGAATAAATTCGCCCATCACTATTGTTATGGGTATTTGCATTCCCCAGAAGGTTTAATTCATGTGATTGCTCTTTGCCATACACTTGAGGTACACGACAATCAGCTCTTTGGCACTTTCCAAACTCAGTCAAAGGATCGAGAGTTAAGTTATTTCATGTTTTTCATGTATTTCATGTTTTTCAAAAAACTTTTACAAATGTTAGTAAATCAGTGAGTCAGTTGCCTGGTCAGTCTGTTCATTGTCTCTATTCGCTTGATAACGTATAAACAAAAGTGCCTTTACATTCCCTGACAACACATTGGCAGCTCTTACTGTAATTTTCTCTTTTTGATCTTTTCATTGTCACTAACAGAAACTTTTCTATATCCCACTGCAGTGTCAGACTGGGGGGCCCATGGTCCACTGGGACTTCTGCCTCAGAGACCCCCGGACCCCCCACTCCAACAGCAGCTCCCCCACGTGTATCTTTTTCTTCTTACGGTCAATACCTGGGCCAGAGATAGAGGTCATACAGGGAGTGGTCTGGCTGGCGGGTCCCACTGGGTTTTTCTCCTGGTGTCTCACCAGCCCCTGCTCCAATATGAGCTCCATTTGCCTTTAGCAATGAAATGAGGTGAGACAGATTTGGCCAAATGCAGCAGAAACTTGGGGAATTTGCAGGTGACTGAGAGACAGGAGAGGACAGGACTGATCTGAAAGTGGGGGAGGGGGACACAGAATAAGAAGTAATTACATATTTACCAACAAATATATTACCAGTAAATTTCTAATACTGGCCCAAGTCTTGGCCGGCTAGGCCAGTGTAGTACCAGCCATGTGGCAACCCTACTTGAGGCAGAGGACATCTAACTGTCATTGAATTGCCTGGAAGATGCACAACAACTAATGACTCGCAACTTTCTCTGCTCTCTCGTTACAATGGAGTCTCGAGGTTTCCTGCATTTCCAGGCCCTGATATCACTGACTCCAGCCCAGATGTTTTCCTTGTGATCTTCATGTTGGGCCTAAAAACGTTGAACAGCTGCTTCTCCTTAACTGCTGTATCTGTTTCATGCACAAGATGTCCCCAGTGCTTCATTATTTCCTTTTAGTTCTCCTTGGAATCATCAGCTGTGAATTCCGCCAGCAATAAATGTTCAGCTCAAGAAGGTGCGAGTTATACACCAAATTATTGTCACATTGTGACAGTTACAGACTCTCGTAAGCCCAGTGTGATGTGTTCATTGTGACTTCTATTATCTCCAGCAGCAGCACCCATTAAGCACCCACTCACTGTGCAATTGTATTGCTATTCATACAGAATAGATTTCCAGAGTGTGGGTTACTTCCGTAACTGAAAAAAATAAAGGAGACCTTGGGGCAGGTTTATTTATTAACTCCTATCAACTCGAAATTCGAATAAAAAAAGACCAACAGAAATTTATTAAAAAAAAATCGAATGTTTTAACTTCGGTGAATAGGCTGTAGTCGATCGTTCGTTTCAAATTTGGATCGTATTCGATCGAATTCAAATCAAAGTATTTTCCAAAAAAAAAACCTTTGATGTTTCAAAATCCACCAAATGACTCCAAATATGTTCTAGGAGGTCCCCCATAGGCTAAAACAGCAATTCGGCAGGTTTTAGAATTTTTAAAGAGACAGTGCATGATAAATTTTGATATTCAAATTTTTTTCAAATTAGATTCGAATTTGGGCTATTCCCTAGTTGAAGTACACTAAAACTATCTCAAAATTTTAATTTTTACTTCGACCCTTGATAAATTTGCCCCCAAATGACTCCAGATAGGTTCTAGGAGGTCCCCTTTATGCAAATTCGGCAGGTTTTAGATGGCAAATAGTCAAAGTCGAATTTTTAAAGAGACAGTACATGATCAATTTCAATATTTGAATAGTCTAATTTTTTTCAAATTCAAATCAAATTTCGATTGTCGAAGTACTTTAAAAATAAGTTGAAAATCTAAATTTAAATTAGATTTTTCAATTCAACCCTTGATAAATCTGCCCTTTATTATTCATGTTAAATATTAGGGTGTGGACAGAAGTTAAGTCAGGAGCAAATGGCAGAGAAAACTAAACATGAAATGTGCACCAACTTCAAATGAGAAAATCCACTTGTTTGGTGAGGTTGCCATTTTGGGCTGATCCGATTGTTGGCCCTTATCATTTTGATGCAGGCAGATCGAGGACGGTGTCAGTGTGCAGATGTAGAATTGATCCAATGGGAATATCAAACCTGCCTGATTGACATCTAGTTGATTTCTGGCCAGATCTGCTGAGTCAGTCCATCGGCAGCTTCTATCTGCTTGTGTATGGCCAACCCCTTTAAATGAAACCCAGTGTATATTATTTATATTCAGTATACTCACACAGACACACACACACACGACCCCTCCACACACACATATATCAACTATACTGACTTCTGTGCTTATAATCTTTGAGTACTTGAAGAATAAGCTGCTTTAAAGCATAGGTAAACCTTTAAAGTAAGTGAATATAAAATTGATGAGGGGACTATTCTAAGCACTTTTGTCATTTACATTCATAATTTATTTATTTTTAATTCCAAGATATTAAGGGATACATGTACTGTTAATATGAATGAATTTTGTTACAACAGCGCCACCTGCTGGTCATTTTCCCACCAGTCTGACCAGCAAGTAGTCAAGGAAGTTGTCAGGAGAAAGAAAGAGGCTGATGTTCTTCTGCTTAGGAATAAAATTAGAAACCTTTCTCACATATTTCCTAAGCAGAAGAACATCAGCCTCTTTCTTTGCAGGCCTGTACACGCACAGTCACAGTTGGGGAGTATGTGCTCATGGGGAGGAGAGCGCGATGGCCAATGTTGGGACATAGGGTGCGGGTCGGCTTGACCCAGCCTTGAGTGACGAGAGGGCGGCATTGCAGGAGCCGCCTGAGAAAAAGAATATTCAAATACAGGCAAAGGTCAGTTCAGACAGCAATAGAAGGGTAGTCAGAAACAAATAGGGGCCAAGGAACAGAGAAAGAGACTAGAAGCGCACCTACAGTAGGTCAGAAATAGACCGACGTTGGGCAATGAACAATTCACCATGGCCCCTTTAAAATTTTAATTTTGCTCCAAGCTCGATGACATCACGCGGCTTGCCGAATGAAAAAGACACTGACATCAAGGGGTTATTTATGTCAGGCTTTTAAAGGGGAAAACCATCATATTTTCATACATAAAAACTCAAATTTTTTAGTGATTTATTAAACCCAGATTATATTAAAAGCCCCCCCAAAAAAAATGTACTCCAACTCAGACCTGCTGAGTTCACTTAGAAGTCAATGGCAGATGTCCTGTTAAAATCCTGATCTGCACTGGGGTTTGTTTAATAATCTCAACATTTTGTGGTTTTTGGGCATCAAATCCAAAAAAGTTGCAGGTTTCAGCAACAAATTCAAAAAATTTGCAGTTTTCGGTGACAAATCTGAAAATTTGTATGATCTGGATTTTTTCACGATTTTATAAATATTCTGAAAAATTGGTGTGGATTTGGTTTTCAGAAAATAGTGAGAATAACCCCTCTAGACTCGGCTTGCCAAACCCCAAAGCATCGGTGCGTGTCGTCTGTGAGTAGAAGTAGAGGCAGCAGGCGCCCCTGCTGGCGAGAGGTATTATTACAATAGACATTTCATGGTTAATAAACCCAAGGGGCAGATGTATCAAAGGTTGAGGTGAATATTCAGATGAAAAAAATTCAAATTTCAAGCTATTTTTTGTGTACTTCTACAAGGGAATAGTCCAAATTCAATTTGAATCTGAAAAAAATTAAAAAATTTGAATATCGAAATTTATCATGTACTGTCTCTTTAAAAATTTGACTTCAACGATTCGCCATCTAAAATCTGCCGAATTGCTGTTTTAGCCTATGGGGGACCTCCTAGAACCCATTTGGAGTCTATTGGTGGACTATTTGGTTTTCTGGGATGAACATACATTGTTGTACCTTTGCCCGTCACAAAATGCTGTAAATATGCTGATTTTGCAGTATCTAGATTTACAGAAGTGATAACTCAAATGGGGTGTCTTCTTTCTGGGGCCCCTATACAGCACATACTTAGGGGTACCTATGCATATTGGGCATCAAACTGTTCAGCGGACTCTAGTCTTTCATATTTAGGGTTTTTTATCTTGGTATGTATAACAAATTTAGGAAAGCTTTGCGGCTTGGTACTTTGGAGTAGAAAGACATGCATACCCATTTTAGATTCGTCAGAATGTGTACTTTACAAAAATATATGGTTTTCTGGGGTGAACATACATTTTTCTATGTTTGCCCCTTGAAAAATGCTGTAAATGTGCTGATTTGCCAGGAATTACTAATTACTCCTATGGGGTGTCTTCATTCTGTGGCCCCTGTATGCCACATACTTAGGTGTGTACCTATGCATATTGGGCATCAAACTGTTCAGCTAACCCCGGGCTTTTAGATTTAGGGTGTTTTATCTTGGTATGTACTGATGAGTAGTGATGAGATTTTCGTAAATGTCATAAAAATTGCCAAATTTAGGAAAGCTTTTCGGCTTGGTACTTTGGAGTAGAAAGACATGCATAACCATTTTAGATTTGTTGGAATGTGTACTTTCTAAAAATATATCGTTTTCTGGGGTGAACATACATTTTTGTACTTTTGCCCCTTGAAAAATGCTGTAAATGTGCTGATTTTGCAGTATCTGGAATAACAGAACTGATAACTAGTATGGGGTGTCGTCATTCTGGGGTCCCTATACACCATCAAACTTAGGGGTACCTATGCATATTGGGCATCAAACTGTTCAGCGGACCCCGGGCTTTCATGTTTAGGGTTTTTTATCTTGGTATGTATTGATATGTTAGAGATACAATGCTGTAGACTGGACACTTTGGAGTCATTTTTCAAAAATGTAACACATTTTCATATAAACTGCTAATTTTAGGAAAGAATTGCAACTTGGTAGTTTTAAGTACAACTATATATTTACCCATTTTGAACTCGTTAGAATCTGTTCTTTCCAATAATGTGTATTTTTTTAGGGTAAACCTACTGTTAGTGGAATGTTTGGCCTTGAAATCAGATGAATGCAGTTTTGTGAAGCGGTGCTGTGGAAATTTGGTAGTTTGCTGCTTCTAGGTTTTGATCTATAGAAGTGAGAAATCTTCATAAAACTATATATATTTGGTATTGGCATGTTTAGGAGACACAGAACTTTTTAAATCTGCAGTGTTCTCGTGCATAAAATAAAATATGTTTCTGATATATGCGTTTGTATCATGCACTGTTTTTTTATTTTTTTTTATACACTCGGGGGCCGATTCACTAACTTCAAGTACAGGATTCGACGGTAAAAAACTTAGAATTTCGAAGGTTTTTTTTGGCTACTTCGACCATCGAATGGGCTACTTCGACTTTCAACTACGACTTCGAATCGAACTATTCGAACTAAAAATCGTTCGACTATTCGATAGTTGAAGTACTGTCTCTTTAAAAAAAACTTCGACCCCCTAGTTCGCCATCTAAAAGCTACCGAAGTCAATGTTAGCCTATGGAGAAGGTCCCCATAGGCTTGGCTACGTTTTTTTGATCGAAGGATATTCCTTCGATCGTTGGATTAAAATCCTTCAAATCGTTCGATTCAAAGGATTTTATCGTTCGATCGAAGGAATTATCCTTCGATCGAACTATCTGCGCTAAATCCTTCGACTTCGATATTCAAAGTCGAAGGATTTTAATTCCTAGTCGAATATCGAGGGTTAATTAACCCTCGATATTCGACCCTTAGTGAATCGGCCCCTAAGAAGCCCATATCTTTTTACAGAAGTGGAATTGCAACACAATTCTAGCATAATTTGAAATCTTAGGTTGTCCTGAAAACAATATCATGTTTTTCTGGGTAAACTAAAAGATACCCCCAGAAAAGGCCCCTAAAGTGAAGGAGCACAAAATGTTCAAAAATGGTCTGGCAAAAAAAGTACCAACTTGTCCAAATTGGCTGGCAGTGAAAGGGTTAAAGAACATTTAAACTTTTTTTTCAGTTTCAACATTAATGTTTAAAGAGCGGCAGAAGTTCAGTGAAAGCTAAAAACTACTAACTGGCAATGATTATAGTGTTTATTTGCAGAGAGCAACAAAAAAGGACTTTACATATTTTAGAACTCATATGAGTCCAGAAAAATATCCCCAGGCAGTGACTATTTATAAGGATGCTGATGTTTAAATACACCTCCTCACTCAACAAGCATTAGATGTTATTTATTCTAAGTTTCGATTACATAAAGAAAACAGGAGAAGATGATAATCTGTACGTGGGACTCAGTGAGAAATTGCTCACTGCATTATATTAAACTGATATTGTGCCTGGCAGCCCTGAGCCTAATGCATTGCAGTACTGAGCTGAGTGGGTCAGACTTACAGTGCCGTATTCACATCACAAAGCCCAAGTATGAATACAAATACATTCAGGATGGAGACCTCATCATTGGAGGAGTGTTCACTATGAATCATGGAGTGAAATATATTCCTATTGGGCCTATCAGATCCATACCCTTCTGCATAGAGTGAGTGTTATAGAAATTGTCATTACACATGAATCTGACATAGCGTGTGTCCCAGGTCTTCTTATCTGTGTTTTAGTTTGTTAGATCTGTGAGCTGAAGCTTTCAAACATCTCAGTTGTTCAGTATTAGTCTGTGAGAAAGATGACACTGTAGAAATAACAATAAGGTGCAGCAATTCAACGAACAAAGTCATTTTATTAGAGCTAATATTCTCCACTAGTATGCCAATTTAGAATAAATAGGAATTGTAGGATAATTAACTCTTTTATGAAGACGGTAGAACCTCAGGCAAGAATTAAATACTGCATCCCTTTATTTCTCGGAATGGAAACATGAAACGATTGAAGGTTGATTAGTGTGTGATCTCCTGCCTTCTTCTGGCCTCTCACTGAAGGTTACAGCACTGTCCCCAAAGCCCTGGGTTGTCACTTGGTCATGGACCTTGGCTATTTCTTCTTCTACTTGTGCTTTATCCTCATACTTCTCTGCATGGTACCAACTTGGCAGTTGACTCGTACAAGTACAGTAACGTTCCTTTGGGCATGGCCATATATCTGCTATATCAGTCCTTGAAAAGTCTCTGTGATTTTACCATGAACATGTTTTCTTCCAATTTGGGCTGAATAAACAGGCTAGCTGCTTAATTAAATAAATAAACTCCACAGACACCTATTTTGGCAACCAAAGGCTGGTAACTAAAAAAATCACAAAGTTTACCATACCTGGGCAAACTTTCAGTAATTTATGAAAAAATTGGCAGTATTTTAGAACCCAAAGAGATAACCCTGCCAGTGTTTATAAAGTTTAATATACAACTTGTACTTGTAGCTTGCACTTGATCCCAACTAAGATATAATTAATCCTTATTGGAAGCAAAACCAGCCTATTGGGTTGATTTCAAGTTGACATGGTTTTCTAGATCTTATGGAAAGATCCATTATCCGGAAAACCCCAGGTCCCGAACATTTTGGATAACAGGTCCCATACCTGTATCAATAATAGCATTTGTTCGCATTTTGCTTGGTGCATGTCAGTAGCAGATATTGATGCAACCCTGAATTTACATTACATACCAAGGATGTCAGTAATTCCAGGGTTTTTACCCTTAAAAGGCATTGCAATACACAAATCAGGCAGAAATAGGTGAAACTAGGCTGAAGTGCAAGGAACATGCTTGGACACATGAATGAATTGCATCAGTTTGTGCACAACTTTGCCTCCATTACTGCATGCCACATTTGAGGTTGTATTTGTGAATGAGCTTTGTAGTTACTCACTAACACATAATATTTCCCCACAGTCCATATATTGAAGATTATGAGGAAATCCGCACCTTTCTCTTTGCCATTGATGAGATCAACAAGAACCCTGATCTGTTACCCAACATCACTCTGGGATATGATGTATATGATTCTTGCTTTGATCCACGTCTCGCTATAAGGAGTGTCCTGCAGATATTATCTGGCCCTGGGAATGTGGTTCCTAATTATTCCTGTAGGGACAAAGGGGAAATCCCTGGATTTATTGGAGATCAGTCTTCAGTTCCATCTCTACCTATAGCACAGCTGTTTGGTGTATATGGATACACACAGGTAAATCTACTTGTTAATCAAATTTACTCCTATATTTCCGTTAAAAAGCAGTAAAATATTTGTCTTTCTTGTTAAAAATAAATATAAACAAACATCCCTATAATTTATCTGAAGGTATCCGTTTGCAGGAGGCTGTCACAAAAAATATTGCATGTAGATGTTGGAAAAACAGTGCATTTATTTTGCATTTTCTTACATCTACTGTTGTTCTAGGACAAAGGTCTTCAGACTTTTTATATTACTCTCCACAACCAGTATAGTCGCCATATTTGAGAACTTGGCCAAATCAACAATGTCCATAGCAATATTAGACCATGAACCAAAGAAAGGGTGGAGAGGACCATACGATGAAAGCAGAAAGAAACAACCTGTGTGAAATCCTGAATCAAAAAAGTCATCAATAATTTCTGGAAACGTTGTCAATGGTTTGATTGAAGCTGGAGCTTGAACGGTAATTGAAAAAGGGAACAGCCTTAGTATTCTTTGGGGCAGAATGCTAACAAACCAAAAGTAATCTAATCCTGCAGAATAAAAAAAAGATTATTGGTCTTGGTGAGGGTTAAGTCTTTAAGTAGAGACTTAGTAGAGATTATAATCAGAGGGAATGACAACAGGTTCAGAGTATCCCTCCAAAAGATGATGCTATTTCTCCAAGATGAGTTTGGTATCCGATAGTACAAAATTGCCAATATAATCATTTTTTTTCTCACAAGAGCTTTTTGAGAGTAAAAAGACAATATATTTCCCAAGCCAAGATTAGAGACATCTACTTCTAGAATGAAGAGGGGGGAGCGTGTGATGAACCCGAACTGAAGCAGGACATAAGGCATGTTTTAACTTGTCAAAAATCACTTGAACTTTTGACCATGGGATCCTTTTAGTTCCCCTTCTGGTAAGGGCAGTGATGGAAACCACAATCTGAGAAACCATTATCAGGATCCATTTCAAATCCAGAGGAAGAGATAAAATACCCAAGAAAGAAGATCATGAAACTCTTATTTAGAAATGGACCTTCTAAATAAGAGAGACAAGTTCATCTTCAGAAGGCAATATAATCTAGATTTAAAACACAGGACAAAAGAAGGTGACAAAGTCCTTTATGTAGTCTCAAAAAATAGCCCAAAGGCAAGAATAAGTGCTCGAGTGTTGAAAGCAGTTTTGAATTCATAATCCTGCCTGATAGGAATGAGATTATATGCTCCATAAAGATCTAATCTGGAGAAAGATTTGGCAACTTTAAGAAAAAGTTCAATGGTGATCTTGTTTAAGCATAATAATTATTGCAATGCCTACCACTTACTTCCCTCTTCCAGCAAAAGCAGAACCCAGCTACAGCCACTGAATTGTTTTTACAAATAAAGTCTCCAAAAAATGTTCTTAGACCAGAAAGAAGCTGAAACAGATTACATTGTACCTTGAGAAGGAACAGATATGGTAATAAGACCAATGGTGGAACCATCGTAGGGTCTGTGAGGTGGGAACATCAGCAGTCCTTGAAACAAAAGTTCAGAAATGGGTGTAACAAAGGCAACAGAAAAATGTTTCATGAGAGCTGAAACACAATTGGAGTTTTCATTTTTGTAGACCAATCAATGAAAGGATTGGAGTATATAGGAAGATCTCTGCTGTATGCAGTCAACTGGCTTGCAGAAGAAAAGGCAGAGTAGAGGGTGCAAGTCGACCTGGAGTAATCAGTCAGCAGTTTACTAGAGCAGGGAGTGGTACTTCAGTATAACAAGATCTGTAAAGGTCTGATCAATAAAATGCTCAGTAGCACACATAGTCAATGAAGGCTTGGCAGGGAAAAGTCTTATGGGTATCATGACACAAGTGATTTATTTAAAGGAAATGTGATAACACCCAGGAAGGACTTCTCCTTCAATCCCAGGTGCTCTCCTGACTGGACTTTCTTGTACAAGGTCTTAAATGCCCTTAGGCCATGGCAGGTGGTATTTTAGAGCAGCACATTAAGATCACATTTACAGATTTCCATTACAGTGGTACTTATTTCTCTCTTCAGCTGCACTGCAGGTAGGTTGTTATATAGACCAATCACATTCAATACTGTGTTATAACCACACACAGCTGATACAGCTAAACCAAATGAAACCATTTGTGGGCAATGGTGGTAGGCAATGTGTATGAAGGATTCAAAAAATGCACAAGTATTTTAGGTACTACTAAGGTAGGTTTAACTTTACATCATGAGTCTGTTATTTTAGGATGGAGGGGGGAATACAGACTGGCTAAAAATTACAGTATGAACAAGAATAGGTCTAATCAAACCCAAAGAGGAGACTTAACGTCATTGAACCCAGCGGTATAAGTGCTTTAAGACACTTGTCATAGACATACATTAGGGGCCGATTCACTAACTTCGAGTGAAGGATTCGGAGGTAAAAAACTTTGAATTTCGAAGTTTTTTTTGGGCTACTTCGACCTTCGAATATGACTACGACTTCGAATCGAAGAATTCGAAGTAAAAATCGTTTGATTATTCGACCATTCGATAGTCGATAGTTAATTAACCCTCGATATTCGACCCTTAGTGAATCGGCCCCCAAAACTCACTGGGCCCACTATACCTTCTATGCCCCCCTGTAGAGTCTGCTTCCTCTATAGTGAACCTATTGAAAATATATAGGGCGTGCACACTCAAAAAGTAATCATTACCATATTCACACAGTGGTATTCTTAAAAAGCTTTTTTTATATAATATAATTGCATTGACAAACTTATACAGTCAATTTGAATCCAGAGTATTTACATATCAAAGAGAGAAAAAACATTTTTTTAAATTTTTTTGAGCATTTACATCCCACCAATTCACAATGCGTATACCAAGTCAAACAAGTGAGCAGACACCCTTGCCAGAAATGAGAATCACCCAGACGTTTCGGCGAAAAGCCTTTATCAAGACGAATTTTCTATTTTTTTTTGTCAAAACTCAAATTTAAATGTGAGATCACACCTCAGCCCTGGAAACAGTTCTAATTTGACTATTCTCCACCTAAAAACTGCCAAATTCATGTAGAAGTCAATGACAGAGGTCCCTTGAACTATGTGAAGATGTTAATAGTCTTGATGAGCCAAATTTTTGCCAAGTGTAACTTCGAAAATGTCCAACCCATAAAAAAAATTAAAAAAAATTATTTTGAAAAAATTAAGTTGATTTTTTTTTCCAGAGGAAAACTCGATTCAAATTTGATTCAAATTCGATTTTAATTATCGGTCGACTATTTGATCGAATTTCACATTTTTCATAAATAACACCTTCAAATTGTGAATAAAATTGAATTTATGAGCATTGAAAAAAAATCTCATTACTCTAAAATTCGACCATTGATACATAAGCCCCTTATTCTCTTTATTGGTATTTCAGTACTTATTTTCCTTTGTTTCCAGATCAGTTATGGCGCCACAAATCCCATTCTAAGAGACAAAGTGTTGTTTCCAAACTTCTTTAGTACAGGAATCAATGACTATATCCGACATGTTGCTATTGCCGAGCTTCTGGAACGCTTAGGATGGACCTGGGTGATTATTGTGGCAGTTGCTGATGACAGCGGAGAGAGTCAGAACCTCCAGAATGAGATCATCAAACATGGCGCCTGCGTTGATTCCTTCATAACTTTAACGGAAGACTCATCCAACAACCGGATAAAGCTTGAAAGAGTGAAATACTCAACTGCTGA
Source organism: Xenopus laevis (assembly GCF_017654675.1). Taxonomy (NCBI): domain Eukaryota; kingdom Metazoa; phylum Chordata; class Amphibia; order Anura; family Pipidae; genus Xenopus; species Xenopus laevis. The sequence goes on along the minus strand of NC_054372.1, from coordinate 2,581,140 downwards.
GGTTATAGTCTTGTGTGGGGTCCCTTCTGCTCCCATTTTTAGATCAATGAAAAATTTAGAAAAACTAATTGAAGAAAAGACGTTGGTGATTCCAGTCCTATGGTTTTCACCTTTACTTTCTATAATTAGCTTATTTAATGGTAGCATCATGTTTAATGAGCGTGCCAATCAGAGTGAGATATTACTGAATCTTTTCAACGACTATGCATCATCCGTCACAGAGGACCCGTTATCCACAGATTTACTGGCAATATTTTTGGAATGTTGGACTCCTGATCAAGAGAACAACAGTTTGTTCAGAGAATTTTATGGATTCATTAAAAGGAATTGCACTGGGGAGGAAAGTTTCCAAAACTGGCGATTTCTTTCAGCAAAGGACAAAGTGTACAAATCCGTCTACACAATGGCACACGCGCTGCACAATAGACTTTCTCTGCTGGGAAGACACACACAGAAATATATCCACAGAAATACATTCAGAAATCAAGTAATAGATTTCATTCATTTATGTTCAAAAGTCTAAAATTGTACAGCAACGAAACAATACTGTAATTCTAGCAAAATAAATGGTGCTTTTACACTCCTTTTTCAACCACTTTTCATAGTCCCGTCAACGCCAGGTCTAGAGGGGTGCGGCTTAAAGAACAATAACCATCTTTATACATACCCCACTTTAATTCTGTGATTAAAGCTGCACACAGAGTTACAGAAATAGAACTCACTCTGGACTAATTTATTGTATTAATTGTGTAAGAGCAATTTACATGAAATGACCTGGATACAATCCAGTAGTAGTAGGGTTAGGGTTAGGGTTAGGGTTAGGGTTAGAGTAGCAGCCGTCAGAGGGCAAAGTTTATCATATCATTATATATCATCATCATCATCATAATTTTATTTATATAGCACAATAATTACATGAAATGATCCGGGCATAATCCAGTTAGAAGCTGTCAGTGGGCAAAGTTTATCATATCATCATCATCATCATCATCAATCAATTTATTTATATAGCACAATAATTGGAAACCTTGAAAGGCGAGAGATACTTATTGCAATGACACTACATAAAGATTTTTATCCGTATATATATATATATATACACACAGGTATGGGACCAATTATCCAGAATGATCAGGACCTGGGGCTTTCCAGATAACAGATCTTTCCATAATTTGGATCTTCATGCCTTAAGTCTACTAGGAAATTAATATAAACAAATTTTGCTTCCAATAAGGATGAATTATATCTTAGTTGGGATCAAGTACTATCAAGTATCATTTTCAAAAATTAGGATTATTTAGATTAAATTTAGTCTATCAGAGACAGCCTTTCCATAATTTGGAACATTCTGGATAAGGGGTTTCCGATTAACAATCCCATACCTGTATCATATATATCGCATTTGCTATTCATATAATCTCTTTATACAGTTGCACTATTACGTAAGAAACCTGCACTTTGTGGATCCCTGGGGGAGACAAATGGAATATGACAAGGATGGAGAAGTTCCCGTGTATTTTTTGATTACCAACTGGATTTATTCTAGAGAACGGGGAATCATAAAAACCGACGTTGGGGAATTCTCTTGGTCCAAGTCCCAGGGCAATCTTGAAGTCAACAGTGAAAAAATAACGTGGAGAAAAGCCACAAATAAGAAGGCAAGTAAAAGGGAGGCAAGTAAAAGGGATTGCTTAGGGTGTAACATGCCGCTTAGATGCCTCTCATGAATAACCACAGGCAGGGCTGGATTCTTGGGCAAAGTGCAAGTCGTTGCTTCTTACAAAAGTAGGGAAAATAAATTAGTCCTTGACATCTTTTTAACCCCTTGAACCCAAATGTGCAGCAATGGAGGGGCTTTATGAAAAACAGTAGTTCCCATTTTCCAACCATTGGCCAGTAGCTCACAAATGTCCACTGACTCTCCACAACCCCTGAAGAGATGTCTGGGGACCTACAGATATACGTCACCCATGTGATACAACATAATGACACAGCTAAAACCTCGGCATCATTTACAAATGGGGGCAAGTTTTTCAGTCTTACCATAGCAAGTTTTTATAAAGAGATGGCTGTGCACTCTATTGCAATTCAGAAATAGTCTACCTTGTCACAAATAACCAACGGTGCAAGAGACAAAAATAAAGATAATTATTTAGAGCAACAAAGGTCTCAACCTGCACTCAGTACAAGAGTATTAATCCATTCAATTTTATTCAAAAGCTTAAAAAGTCTTTTCAATTAATCAACATCCCCATTTTATGTATATATATATATATAACTGTGGAATCTATATATATATATATATATATATATATATATATACAATATCAAAACGGGGGGGTTTAAAACGGGGGGGTTGTGGGAGCACTCTAAAGGCTTTAAAGTATATATATATAAGTATAATAAATGCTATTGCATATGTACCCAAAACAGGGGTTATTTTGTTACAAAGTTATGATCATAAAATTGATAAGCCACCATACCACGTCAAGGTAGTAGCCCTTAGTGAAAAAACAGCGTTCAACGGACATTGATTACAGGTAATGCTAAAATGCACATAAAATATAAAATAAGTTAGGGACCGCCATTCGGGGTTTACCTTGACGTGGTATGGTGGCTTATCAATTTTATGATCATAACTTTGTAACAAAATAACCCCTGTTTTGTGTACATATGCAATAGCATTTATTATACTTATATATATATATACTTTAAAGCCTTTAGAGAGCTCCCACAACCCCCCTGTTTTGATATTATATATATATATATATATATATATAGCATCAATTCATAATTTTAGCAGTTCAAATAGAAGGAACAAATCTACAACAATTCATGATTTGCTCTAATTCATGTACAATCAATTATTCTAAATATCAATTCATTATAAATACTTTACGTGGATAAATGAATTCATGATACACCCAATAAAATTAATTTGTGTCGAAATGAGTTTGTATTATAGTTAATATCCGAATCAATGGATTGCTGTTAAAAAATTCTGGAGGAGGGTTAGAAAGCCAAATTATCCCCAGGATTGGGTCGGTAAGGATTTCCCAAGTTGCTCAAATCAAAATCAGGTTGTTTTAATCCAACTTGCAGAGACTTAAACTGTGCAGGGAAACCAGTAAATGAAATCCTCTTTGTAGCATCAAATACTTCTGCGAGATTTATTAAACAGTATCTTTGCACAATTAGAAACCACTTGGTTCCACTCTGCTTAAATTATTTAGTCAGCCGCATACAAGTGTTAGCTGAGCAGGCAAATATCCCCGTGATCAAATCTTATAGAACATAGTCCCTGTCAGGGCAGCCATCAGGGGGGGCAGGTGGGAGAGTTGTAGGGGGCCCGAGGGTAAGGGGGGCCCCGGCTACACCACACTTACTAGATTAACTGGGCCCCCCATCTTTCTGAGAGCTGCTGACTTTGGGAAGGCATGGATGTTTAAGGGGTCCTGGCCACCAATTTTCTTATAATGTGTGGGGGGGGGGCCTGACCACCAATTTTGGCCACAAATGTTTTTTTATGGGGGGCCCTGACCACCAATATCTTTTTATTTTTTATTAACATGTGGAAACCCTAGCCGCCAATATTTTTTTTTGTTTTTTTACTCTGTGGTGGGGAAGGCGGACCTGTAGGTGGGGCTTGTGGTGGGCGCAGCCCAGGGGGCCCAGGAAATTTTGTCATATGGGGCCCTGCGATTTCTGATGGTGGTCCTGGTCCCCATGTACTAATGTGCAATGTATAGCAAAGGAAGCAGTAAGTACAGCATTTAAGATATATACTCCGCTCTTCAGGAGACGTCTGTTTGTCACATGATTTGCAGTCCTGCGTGTGTGGGATCCCACAAGTGCATTAGCCGGGGTGTGGAAAAGTCTGCGCTCATTGCAGGCTAAAAGAAGAAGGCATTGTGGGTACAAAAATGGCATATTGCGTAGATGACATTTTGGCTCTACACTAATACTTTCATATTTATCGACAGACTCTAAAATCCCAGTGCTCGGCCAACTGCCCTCCTGGCCAGAGAAAAATCCCCAGGAAAAGAGTGCCGCCCTGCTGTTATGACTGTGCCCCCTGCTCAGAGGGGGAGATCTCCAGTATAAGTGGTAATTTAACAAAACTACTAAGAATGATGTATAATCTCAAGTGCTGTGGGAGATGTGGGTGCAATATAAATATATAAGGAATGATAGTAATATTTATGCTATAATATTGGACTTCGCATGTCATTGACAATAGTTGCCATAAGGATCTTGTGGCACAAATCAGCTTAATAAATGAGCCATATTGAACTGGAAACAGTATCTCACAATTGATAATATTATTTTTCTTCTCTCGCAGATACAGAAACCTGCCTAAAATGTCCAGCTAGTCAATGGCCTAATAAAGATAAAACCATGTGCATTGAGAAGCAAATTGAGTTTCTCTCTTATGCTGATTCCCTGGGTGTTGCCTTTATAGTCATCACTTTCTTCCTTTTCCTGATAGCAGCAGTTACACTGGGAATATTTATATTATCCAGACATACTCCAGTTGTGAAGGCCAACAATTCCAATCTGAGCTTTATTCTCCTTGTCTCCATCAAGCTGAGCTTCCTCTCTGTGTTCTTGTTTCTAGGATGCCCTGTAGATATAACCTGCATGCTCCAGCAAACCTCTTTTGGAATCACCTTCTCCATAGCGGTCTCTTGTGTCCTGGCCAAGACTATCATGGTTTGCATTGCTTTCAAAGCCACCAAGCCAGGAAACTCATGGAGAAAATGGATAGGGACCAAAATGGCAAAATGCATTGTTCTCATTGGCTCATTCATTCAGTTTCTTATTTGTATTACCTGGTTGGCCATTTCTCCACCCTTCATGGAACTGGACACAATTTCTGTACAAGGAAAAATCATCATTGAGTGCAACGAAGGCTCAGTAGTTGCCTTCTATATTGTCCTCTCCTACATGGGATTGTTGGCATCTGTGAGTTTCATTGTAGCTTTCTTGGCTCGGACATTACCGGACAGTTTTAATGAGGCCAAGTACATCACTTTCAGCATGTTGCTCTTCTGCAGTGTTTGGATCACAATGATCCCGGCCTATCTGAGCACCAAAGGCAAATACATGGTGGCAGTGGAGATATTTGCCATAATCTCTTCAAGCTGTGGGCTTCTCTTCTGTATATTTCTACCCAAATGTTATATTATTTTGTTAAAACCAGAGATGAACTCAAAACAATATTTAACAGGGAACCAGAATAAGCCATCCAATAATAGCAGACATACATAATTATTGAATAAATGTCAACATGCCAATGGCATTGGTTGGTAAAATTCTGAATATTTTACAATGTTAAATGGGGGGATACTGATAAATCAATGTTTGAATTTGCATTTCTTTTTAAAAATTCAAGGAGACACAGTTAAGTGCAGTCAAGTTTATTTTGCCATTAGTGATATTTTCCTTCGACAGCTTGTATGTTTATTTAAAAAAAATCAAATGGGAAAAACTTGATTGTGAAAAAAAATCCTGATAGAACACAAAAATCACATTGTGACATGAACTCAAATTCTAATTTTAATAAAATCACCCTAGTTAAATCCTTCCAAGAAATTATCAGTTAGCATGAACTGCGTGCCTTTCTATGCATTTATATCTTAGATCCTTAAATTAATAAACAATTGGAAATCATAGAGAGACTGTAGAAGGTTGGCTTTGGGTCCAAGGAGGAAGCTGCAATGCACCCAATTGGCACCAATTCCTTCCATGTTCAATAACGGCATCAAAAATCATTTAATTTTTCAAGAAAATGTTTTCCGTTTTTCTATAGTCTCTCTAAAGTTACTGCGCTGTGTTGCATATCACTAAACACAAAGCAGTGTGTGTACCACAATCTGAAAATACTGCAAAACTGTGTGAGGTTGTGGCAAAAAGAAGTGCCAAAATATGAGATAGGCTGCAGAAACCACAATTAGTGAGGAAAGCAGTTGTAGGAGTTTTTAAGAAGAAATTTAGCGCACAATACAAATGTAAGCAACATGCAGAACAGGGCAAACTATTTTTTAAAAAACACCCTGCCTAAATTTCCTTTTTAATTTCAAATGTTTTTATTCCATTTACAACTTTCTAGAATATATTTATACTTCTCCAGCTCAAAAGCTCATAATTTTGTCTGACCTATGTACTAGGCTTTCTGATCTCTGTAGAGTTTCAGGGCCCCAAAAGAGTGCTTTGCAGGAGTCCCCTGATTCATGAAACAAAGAAACGCTCCAATCAGCCACCTGAGTTATTATATTACAGAACATATATTTGGGCCAGTATCGAACCTTCTTTACCCCAGCCATATCTGTGGAAAACATTCTGGATGTCCTCCTCAAGTGTCTAGATCAGGGATCTCCAGCCTTTTATACCCATGAGCCACATTCAAATGTAAAAAAAAAGTTAGGGAGCAACACGAGCCTGAAAATACTTCCAGGGCATTCCAAATAAATCTGTGATTGACTATTTGGTAGCCTCTCTGTAGACCAGCAGTTGACAGGAGACTCTGTTTGGCAGCTGTTTTTTATGCACCAAAACTTGCCTCCAAGCCAAGAATTCAAAAATAAGCAGCTGCTTTGAGGTCACTGGGACCAACATTCAAGGGGTTAGTGAGAAACATGTTGCTTGTGAGCCACTGGTTGGGGAACACTAGATATAGAGATGTATAATATATATATATATATAACAAACATTTGGTTTTGCATCTTGACAAAGGTTCTAGGCCAAGAACCGAAACGTTGATGCTTTTATAATGATTCCTTTTAATCAATAAATACTTATTCTACTTGGAGTGCGTGCTATACCTGTTATCTTTTTATATATATATATATAATGTATTTTGATTATATTGATGCTTACCAAACTCATCAGTCATTGCTGCAATGTATCTACCTAACGCCCTCCAGCATCTGTTGTTCCTTCCAGAGGGGTAACTTGAGTATCTGAGGACAAGATGCCACTATCAGGTATGGGGATTACTCTGAAACCTGTTATTGTCTCTTGAATCAGTGCAAGATACAATTTGAACCTACTCCCCAGGAACTATCACTCATTTATCACTATTTTGGAAACGTAGGTACCCTCTCATTCAAAATTCTATAGCCTTCCTCTCCATCTTCAGTAGAGATTTTCTATGCACTTGGATGTACAATGAGAGCTATTCTTCCATTGTTCAGAGGTTCTCTCTCTGCTTCACTAGTAGCTTCACTAATTGGTGTGAATTTGCGGTGAATTTTCGCATCTTGCCGCCGATGAATAAATTTGCTAAGCTCCTACAAAAATTCGGCGGCGTCAAAAAATTTTGGACTCTTGTCCGAAAAGTCGATTGCATCAAAATCGGCGCACGTCAGCACTATTCAGACACTCATTGACTTTAATGCTGGCATCAAAATTGGCATGAATGACTTTTCTGGAACGCGCCTCCAAATTTGTGTGTGTCACGAATTTCTTTTTGCACATTTTTCGGCAAAACAGGAGAAATCTACCCATCACTATACACTATTAATTGCAGTGCTCTAGTCACTAAAGTATCTTGGAACAATGATGACTTTTTGAAATGTGCCTAAAGGAGGGCCTCAAGGATGATTTACCGGCCTAAGACTTACCCTCTCAGTTTGTTGATGTCACTGGTAATTCGTATTGACACAAGAATGAAGGAGAAGAATATTCTAAAACCTGGAACCAATTGCAGTCTCTGTGCCATGGCAAAATAGTTCTTTACCATGAAAAATACAGTTTCCCAAAATATCCTTCAAATTTGTCAAAATTGGGTAGAATGCATTGAATCCAATGGGAAGTCAAAATGACATTGCTTCTGAGCTGAGCTCAACAATAGCAATAGTTTAGACGATATGGCTGATTTTGGGCTTCTTTAGTGGACCCCGAGTCAATGCCTATTTAATAGTGATGGACAAATCAGACCTGTTTCTCTTTGCCAAAAATTTGCAAAATGGCAGAAAATTCTCTAAACACTTTGAAGTCAATGGGCATTTTTTTTGACCCATCAATTTGGGTCAAACAAGGTGGGCCTCATGTTTCAACGTGCGAATTTAAGAGCATGAAAGTGGAATTTGAGTGAACTAATGCAAAGTAAGGCTAAAGTAAAATTGAGTGTCACTGTTAATCTAACAGCTTTACACCAATATATGCTCCAGATATAATTCTCTAGGGGTGAGCCCTTACAATCGTGTGGAGGCAGGGTGTTGGGCGACTACAACTGTATGCTGTGCACAATAATTGGGTGCCAGTGGTTCTTTTAGTGTAGCCATAGATTTATTAAAGAACATAATCCATATAGGAGTTCAATGAGAGATAAGACATGTAACATCAGGAGATAGGCATATAGTCACAGCACCAATGATCAGTGTAGACCCCACAGGGTGAGAGCGAGAATATACAGAGTAGGAAGAGATACTCCCAACTTTCAGACTTTACCCTATGTGGAGTAGAGATGTCGCGAACTGTTCGCCGGCGAACTTGTTCGCGCGAACATCGGGTGTTCGCGCTCGCCGGAAGTTCGCGAACGTCGCGCGACGTTCGCCATTTTGGGTTCGCCATTGTTGGCGCTTTTTTTTGCCCTCTCACCCCAGACCAGCAGGTACATGGCAGCCAATCAGGAAGCTCTCCCCTGGACCACTCCCCTTCCCTATAAAAACCGAAGCCCTGCAGCGTTTTTTCACTCTGCCTGTGTGTGCTGAAGAGATAGTGTAGGGAGAGAGCTGCTGCCTGTTAGTGATTTCAGGGACAGTTGAAAGTTTGCTGGCTAGTAATCGTTTTGATACTGCTCTGTTATTGGAGGGACAGAAGTCTGCAGGGGTTTGAGGGACATTTTAGCTTAGGTAGCTTTGCTGGCTAGTAATCTACCTTCTACTGCAGTGCTCTGTATGTAGCTGCAGTGGGCAGCTGTCCTGCTTCTGATCTCATCTGCTGACTGCTGCAATAACAGTAGTCCTTGTAAGGACTGCTTTTATTTATTTTTTTGTTGTTTTACTACTACTACTACTACTACTACTATAAGAGCCCAGTGCTATTAGTCTAGCAGTGTTGGGGAGTGGGACTGGTGTCCCTGAAATCACTAACAGCTCTCCCCCTACACTATCTCTTCCAAGCACACACAGGCAGATTTTTCAGATACATTTTTGCCCTTGATCCCCCTCTGGCATGCCACTGTCCAGGTCGTTGCACCCTTTAAACAACTTTAAAATCATTTTTCTGGCCAGAAATGTCTTTTCTAGATGTTAAAGTTCGCCTTCCCATTGAAGTCTATGGGGTTCGCGAACCGTTCGCGAACCGCTCGCATTTTTGCGCAAGTTCGCGAATATGTTCGCGAACTTTTTTTCCGACGTTCGCTACATCCCTAATGTGGAGATCCTGGGTTTTTCCTAAACCCTGGCTCAACGATTAGTCCATACTTCTGGACAATTAGTACCCGGGACCCTATTCCCATTCACACTCCTCGGTGGAGCCTGTGTTGCTAGGCTAAATAGCCCTGACTAGTGATTTCCGAATTTATTTGGCAGGCGCGAATTCGCACCGAATTCCCACTTTTCGCCACTGGTGAATAAATTCGCAAATTAGCAACAAAAATTCACCGGTGTCAAAGTTTTTTGAAGCCAGCGACGGAATCAACAATTTAGGCGCCAGTGACAATTAACGGACGCCAATGGACTTTGACGCCATCAAAATTGCCATTTTTCACCAGTTTCGCAGGAGATTCACAAAATTTGTGGCGATGCGAAATGGGAAAAATCCCCCCATCACTAGCCTTGACTATCTATCACTCCTAGAGTGACCTATTACAGTAAGTAGCCTATCACTAGCTGGACCTGACCTTTTCTAGGTTCAACTTCACCCTCCTGCCTGCTCAGCAGGGTTGCCAGGTCTAATTTTCAAAAAAAAAAAAATTTAAAATTTTCAAAGTCAGCTACAAGAGGAACTTCAAAAGTAGCCCAAAAATAGCACAATATGTGCAGCGAAAGAAAAAAAATAAATGAATTTATGTGAAAATATGCCTTTTTAAAATAAATTTTTGCATAAAGCAAAATGGGACACATTAGGCAGGGGCGTAACTACAGAGGGGGCCCAGGAGGTATAGGGGTCCCATAAGGCCTAATACATATACCATTTCAATAAATATTGCCAAAACAGCTCAACCTCTAGACATTTTGGTGGCCAGCAGATTTTTGCCCCAAAATTGTCTGAAATTGAGGAAAGTCACCAGAAAACACAAGAATGCTTATGAGTGACAGGAGACTGGGGTACAGAGCCCGGAATCTGGTAACTCCCGACTTCTACAAGTCACATTGCATGCTGGGTATTGTAGTCTTACATTAAACTTTTGAAAAAAAAAATTTTTTTGCAAATTGTTAAACAAAAACTACATTACCCAACATGCATTGGGAGACGCAGGCACATTAGGGCAAGAAAAAATGTTGGCTGGTTTCAAAATTACAAACCAGCCAAAGGCCCAAAAAGTAGCCCAAATCCGTACCTTGGCTAGTTTGTAGTTTTGAAAACCCGCCTGGACTTTAAATTAGTAGCCCAATTTGACTGGAAACCCACCAACCTGGCAACCCTGCTTCTCAGGTAAGAGGACTGACAAAATGGACCTTGAGCACATGTGCGCTTAGCTTTTTATATCATAACACAGTGCCACGTCGGGGTTAAACCTGGGATAATTAGGGGTCACTCCTTGACCCAGGGAATGGAGCCTAGCGCCTGTGTTAACTAAGGTGCCCTATAGTGGCCAAACTTGGGAGAATGCATTATAAATGGCAACACATTTATCAGTCCCCTACACTAATAAGCAACTTCCATAGTGAAATTTAGTCTCCTTTTAGAAACATGGAATAGTGATACCAGAAATCCTCAGATTCACAATTCTGTAACTTGAATCTGTGACATTGTTTAACGCCGTTGTTATGTCATTATCAGGGAATAGGGTAAAAAATACCGGCCTTCCCATATTTTTATGGTTTTTCCCTATTAATAACATTGGCATCAAGCACCATTTTTACTGGCCAGGTGGCAACTGTATCAGAGAAGCCCACAATAAGCCACGTATGCAGTTGTCTACTTGTACTTCATTTAGGAAGTCGTTGGGCGGGGAGGTCTACAGAATTGATCAAAATGATGAACTTTGACATTTGAAACTGAACTGTGCGCCTATTTATTAAGATTCAATTGATTCAAAGTGTAAGAAAGAAACCTTGAATGCAGCTCAGTCCAATTCATCATTTCCGATGAGTCCGACAACTTTTAAAAAGAACTGAAAAAAGCTTAAATTGCCCCCCACCTACTTCTACATGAACTCGGTGGCTTTTAGATGACAAATTCTTAAATAAATAATAAATCTTAAAATGTCTACATAAAATGTTCTGCTACAGTGTTTTCTACCCTGCCTCCCCACCATTGCAAGGGCTTGATCCCTGAGAATTAAAGGGGCATTTCACCTTTAAGTTAACTTTAAGGGCAGAGACACTCGTGGAAATCCGGGGAGATCAGTCGCCCAGCTACAAATTGGCTCTTCTTTGGGTGACTAATCTCCCCAAACTGCCTTCCCGTGGCTAAAATCTAAATGGGCAGTGGGATGGCACTCGGAGCGCTTTGTTTCTCGAAGTCGATAGAAGTTGCCTTTAGAAAAGGTGATATGTCGCTGGCCTACTAAATCTCCCTGAATCTCCATGTGTGTCTCTGCCCTTAGTATGTTATAGAATAGGTAATTATAACAAATTTTCTTTGTTATAGTTTCTGAATTATTTGCCTTCTTCTGATGGCTCTTTCCAAATTTCAAATGGAGGTCACTGGCCCCGTCTTAAAACAAATGCTATTCATATTCCAGTCTCATATTGAAATCAATGCTGATAGTGTCTCTCATACCCACAAACTCCATCATTTGCATCAGTCTGTCACGGAGCAGTTGGTGGGTTGGCAGTTGGTGCTTCCATAGTGCAAGGATGCATTCTCATACATCTTCATACATGCCTTCATACACGTCTTTATACACGCCTTCATACGTGCCTTCATACGTGCCTTCATACATGCCTTCATACACGTCTTCATACACGCCTCCATACCTGCCTTTCTACATGCCCGCATACACGCCTTCATTCACGTCTTCATACACGTCTTCATATGTGCCTTCATACATGCCTTCATACACGTCTTCATACATGCCTTCATACATGCCCTCATACATGCCTTCATTAGTGATGGGCGAATTTATTCACCAGGCTTGAATTCATGGCGAATTTGCGCATCAAAAATTTTTTGGAAAAAAAGCGTAAAAAGAACGGGCGCCGGCATTTAAAACGGACGCCACCATCAAAAACGAGATGCCGGCACCGTTTCATGAATTTTTCGGCAAATTCACCCATCACTAGCCTTCATACATGCCCTCATACATGCCTTTATACATGCCTTCTCCAGCACATCATGCAACCCCAGGGAGCTCTTCAGGGAGCACGGCCATACAAGGTTGAGCACATGTGTAAAGCAAGGCAAGTGGGTCAGTCAGCTTTGGTGGAGCTTGGGAAGCAGATCAGACCACATGTTGCAGTCAACCCCCTTGTCATTGTGCCTTCACTCAGGGGCAACAGAACGTTTCTGCTGGGACAATGTAATATAGAGCAGGGGTTATTATTTACTGAAATGTTGGGTTTTATCTGTCACTTATTGTCATCAATTGTTGATACAGATGAATATTCACTTTGCCCTGAAATATTGGGGGGTTGACTGCAGCAATTCAATTGTGGAAGCCAGACTGTGTCAAGACTTAGCTGATCTACAAACCAACATGTGAGATGAGACTGTTTGATGAAATGCTGAAGAACAGAGCTGGAACTAGTCGTAGGCTGAAGAGGCATCTGCCTTAAGTGCAACAATGGGGTTGTGTGGGTTGAGCGCTGGGCAAGTATGAAGAGTCTTCTGCCTTCCCCTATTCTGGGCTCTCTTGTTCCCAAATCTGCTCCCCCACGGCAAAACCCCTGCAAATACTCACACCGGTGGGGCAAGTGGCCATTTAAGCTCAGCCACCCAAGGGACCCAGTTTGGCAAATGATCAGTACACGGGGCCTACTAGCTAAGAAGTAAGGGGCTCATGATTTTCATTGCTGGCCCTGGTCTTAGCCTTGTACTTGTGATATATTTGTATATAGTACATAGTAACATAGTAAGTTAGGTTGAAAAGAGCCATATCCATCAAGTTCAACCTTACTATAACCTGC